>NC_053023.1:348334438-348553628 GCF_003073215.2 Triticum urartu
AGAAGACCAATTCATATTTCGATGGATGTTCCTCCATCAGGTGTGTTTCACTCTCATGGTTCCATCTGTTGCTGAAACCACTTACGTTTGCAAGAGGAAATTGAGAATTCACAAAAAAATTGTCTTCCACTCTGGAAGGAACGTTGGCCTAGAGAAGCATCCATGTTAGTAGCAAGAACAACTATTTTTTGTCATCTTTGCTTTAGGAGCTACATATTGTATATGATCTATGAATCAGATGCATTAACATGTTGATCTTATGTATGAGAATCATACTAGTTGGTTGTGAATTTAGGCTACTAATGTGAACATATTACAATGCCAGGCCTATTAGTCTCATGTGAACATTTCGAATGGATCGACACTTACTGTGGACAACATGATCCTTATTTCTGTGTGCTCAGTGCTTACAAGTTACTAGTAGTTCCTTATTTCTCTTCCCTCAGTGTTTACAAGTTGCTGATCGATCACTAGCTAGCCTACTAATACGCTCATGGCAATTTTAGTTGCGACGCCAGATTGAAAGGTGGCAGTTTTTCAGTACAAATGCCTACCTCTGAAGAAACTGACATCCTGTTCTAAAGAAAATGCCATGCGTATCTAAAGAAACTGCCAGCAGAACTGTTCAAAAATGCCTTATCTCCTAGCGAACATTCATCAGGTATTGTGATCCTACATTTACACTATCCGACCGACTCGATCCTACGTGAATAACCAGCGGATCACACACGTATCTCATCTGGGTGAATCGAGTGCACTCGTTTGACCATCATGCTTATGTGCGACCCAGCGCGGACGGGATGCACCACTAACGGGACGGGACATGACAACATAGTCATCATTTTAGTTTTTCTAGTTTTCAACGGCAAGCTGGCGTGCTAAGCCATGCCTGCTTATGCATTTAATTCCGATGACCGTCGTGTTTCCCATGACACGCTGGTTCACCTACCATCTGCCTATAATTACTGGTTCCAAGCGTTCTCTGGTGGCACCATCACCCAACTCGTGCTATCCTCACAACCCCCCACCGGCCTAACGTCGATCGCCACTTGCCCTTTCTCTCACCACATCTGTCACGCCCTCGCCCGTCCGTAATAGGCAACGCCAGAGGCGCTCACCGCCAGAGCTAGTGTTCGGTTTTTCACCGGAAGGAAGATGGAGGGAGGAGGCATTCATTGGTCCTTGGATGGCAATGCAGAGCATGAGGACTTTTTGGAGCGCGACCGCCTAGCGGAGGAGCAACATATCGCCGGCACCGCCAGCGGGATATGGAGAAGCAGCACACCGCCTCTCGAAGTCGCGAGAAGAGCGCTCGCAACTGGGCCGACTACGTGGAGGTCCGTGCCTGACAAAGAGCCCTAAAGGCTATCGGGCACGCACACGTTCATGACACCGAATTTTACTACCAACTCATGAAGTGGGTTTCCCACTTAGAAGACGAAGCTTCGGTGGACCACGCTGGCATGGAAAGGGCCAACGCATGTGAGCAACCCGCCCTATCGCACCTCTGGCAACTCCGAGGCAAGGAGGAGGACATCAGTGCCAGCATTTAGTGTGCATCGCAGACGGCGGCCATCATCATCTAGTTAACTAATACTAAGTTAGTACTTGTAGACTAGAGTATTAGTGGGACTAGATAGTTAAGATGTCGATGATGGTTGTTAACGTGGAAGTTTAGTACTCTAACTCTAGTCGGATTTGTGCCATGAGTTTGTGGGCGCCTTTACTGGAGGTCACCAAGCCCATGGCCAAGCAAGCGACCTGCACATCATTCCCCAGAAGGGAGGCGAGAGTCTGCGCAAGTATATACAGAGGTTCAGCCGGGTACAGTACAATATCCCTGATGTTGACCCTGCCGCCATCATCAGCGCGTTCTGTCAGAACGTGCGTAACCGCAAGATGCGCGAAGAGCTGGCAATGAACAAGGTGAAAGATGTGGCGGAACTCTATGTTCTTGCTGACAGATGTGCCCGAGCTGAAAAGGGAAGGAAGTACCCCGGCGAAGATGCCGGCGTGGAAATCGACTCCTCAGATAAGGATACTGCCACCCTGGCGAAGAAAGGCCAGCGCCGCAACAGGAAGCGCAAAGGTAAAGCCGTGCTTCCCGTCGAGGGATCTGACGACGCCAGCTCCGCCAAGAAAACCAAGCCAGATGACCCCGGCAAGGAAATTGCCGGATGTGTCGCCTGTCGGGCCTTGGCGGCTGCCGAGGAGCCACGAAACTCCGACGAGCAATACTGCAAGATCCATCGCACCAAAGGCCATGATCTCTAGAACTGCCGACAGGTTGAGCTCCTTGCTGAGAAGCAGAGGGCTGAATATGAGAGGCGGGACAAGGAGAAAGGACAGGACGGTGCTGAGGGGTCCGGCAAGAAGCGTGAAGGCCAGGCGGGCCGTCGTGGCAAAGATAAACAGCAGGAGAGGCCCGCCCGGGGCCGTGACAAAAATCCAGAAGGCGATGATCGTGAAGAAGACGATGAGTCTGGTGACCAAGAATTTCAGAAAGCTACGAAGGCCATGTGCGTCGATGGCGGCGCCTCGCTACATACCTCTCACCGCCAGCTTAAACAGTGGGCGCGTGAGATTACAGCGGCAGAGCCGTCGTTGGATGCCCAAAGGCCGCTGAAGTGGTCCAGCACACCTATCATTTTTGACACTGAGGATCACCCTGATCGCACTACTACAGTCAGGTGCTTGACACTGAGGATCACCCTGATCCCTCAAGGTGACAAAGATGCTAGTCGATGGCGGGGCCGGTCTAAACTTAATCTCGCCTACCATGATCGAGAAACTGCAGATTCTTGATGAAGACCTCGAAGAGATGGGCACGTTTCAGGGGTCAACCCGGGAAGAAGTCAACCAAAGGGAAAGGTCACATTGCCCGTGACTTTTGGGAGTGATCTGAACTACAGGACATAAAGGATTGTGTTCGATGTTGCCAAGATCCCCTTGCCTTACAACGGAATCCTTGGCCGCCCAGCGCTGGCCAAGTTCATGGCGGCGTCACATTATGCCAACAACACCCTGAAGATGCCGGGGCCTGTGATGATCATCACCGTCCCATCAGACAAGAAGGATGCGCTAATTTGCACTGACCAACTCTACCAACAAGCAGTTGCAGCAGCCGCCACTGCTAAGGCGCATGCTCCTGCCGCTGGAACCCTGTGAAGGAAAAGGAAGAAGACCGGTGAGACCTCAGGCACCCACTCCGGCAAGTGCACCTCTTCGGAGTGTAGCGCTCCCGTCAAGGACGTGCCAGAGAGCTCCACCGACAGAAACAAGAAGTCCAGGGCCACACCAAAGATGTCGATGGGAACGACACCTATGGGATCACAAGAATCCCTACTACGGTTAGCGGGGCGCGGGGTCGTGAGAAGAGCGGATCAAACAGATAGTACACAGTTTGTTTATCCAGGTTCGGGCCGCGAGGATGCGTAAAACCCTACTCCTGCTTTGGTGGATGTATATTCCTGTTCTTGAGCTAGCTCTGGGGCATTAGGAGCTCCAAAAAAGCCAAATCCTCCTCCTGGTCGCCTCGGGCCTCCTTTTATAGAAAAAGGGGTTGCCACAGTGGCACGCAGGAGGTGGAAAGGCTACAGTGATGAGAGGTTATCCCTCACATTACATGACAAGGCGCATTTAATGCGTCTTGCTTAGGTGTCCTTGCTTTATCGGGGACGGGAAAGAAACCTGTCTCGTACATCGCCGCTCCTTCTTGTGTCGACACGTGCCCTGGCCAGCGATGCCTGTGATGCGATGTAGGTAGGTAGGCAGCTGAGGTGGCGCAGTGGAGGGTTTTCATGAAGATTTGCATGCTGCCACGTAGGTGCCTTCCTAGCTGGTTGGGTCGGCAGCCCCATGCGTACGGAGGTGGAGGTTTAGTCGGCGTGGGCCTGATGGTGGCCCTACGGATGTCCTCGGGAAGGGCCTTGCCGGGGCCCCGGCAAGGGTCTTGCCGAGGCGCATGCTGTCATCCCCGGCAAGGTTCTTGCCGGGGGTCTCGTGGTCTTCCCTGGCTGGTATCTCGCCAAAGGTCATCGTCTTCTTAGTGCGTATCTGATCTTGAATGTCTTCACAAAGATCTGCATGCCACCACGGGGATGTCTCCCGAATCCTTGCCCCTTGGGGGTAGTGGACTCAAGGGTAATTTGCTCCGTAGGCGTGGGGTGAGTCGCCGCGGCAAGGGTTTTGCCGGGGTTGCCAAAGCTGTCTCCCGGCAAGGATCTTGCCGGGGGAGTCCGCTTCGTCCCTTTTGCTCTTCGTGGTCTTGGCCTTGGCGTCGTCCTAGTTCCCTTGAGCTTCGGTCTTACCCTGGCTCACCTCCCTTGCCTTGCTTGGTGTGGTGGTGCCTGTGGCTCGGACTGTCCGTGCACAGTTATAGGGGTACAAAAAAGTGTACCCCTCTTTTTGTACACCGACAGGAGCCCCCGGGCCTGGGCCACAGATAAGCGCAACGCGTTGTTGGGCTAGGCCCAAAAACGGTGCGCGGGCAGGCTGGGCGTTTTTTTTACCGCGGTAAGATTTTTCACGCGTTGCGCTTCCCACGACTCCCGCGTGCGGCGCGGCGTGGGGAGGTGCGTGTGACGTGGGCAGCATGCGTGGGGTTGGTCTCTACACGCATGCGTCACGTCGTAGTAAAGGGGCGGTTCGCATCTTCCCCATAAACGGAGGGAGGCGTGGAGGCACGGCCCATTTACTGAATGGGGCCCAGGCGCGGTCCTCAAGGCGTCCACTCCCCATTATCACGGGGTGGGGAGAGGTCGCCTCACCCGTCCCCTCGGTTCTGCACATCCGCCACGTGCCTCCTATGCGCTTGGGGTGGCAAACGGCGGAGGCGGGAAACCGGGCCGTCGCTGGTTGGGGCAGCGGGTCGGTCCTGGCTCCCTACGCCTTCCGTGTTTTGATTGGCCGAGCGGGGCGGCCGAGCCCCAACCCCGTTCCATTATAAAGAGCAGGAGGGGGGATGGCGTCCCGCATTCTTCCATCTCCTTCCTCCTTCATCTTCTGCTCCTCTCTTCCATTCGTCATGGGGAGAGGAAATCCCGGTCCTTCACCGGTGGCGGTGAGGGTCGCCGCTCGACAACGCGTCCCTCCTTCTGTTCTGCCTCCGGTGGCAGGGCCGGTCGCGAGGGGAAGGGGGAGGGGGAGAAGCCGTGGGTGAGGCCAGGGCGCTCGGGGAAGAGGAGGACGGGGTGGCGCACCGGGCTCGCCTCCGCCAGCAGCTCCTCCTCCAATGGAGGGCCATGTTGGGGATGACCCTTGTGAGTTCTTCGTCAGGCTGCGCCGGCCGCCACGCCGTCGCCTTCGTCTCCCGACTCCATTTGCACGGGAGATGGAGCTGGATCCGCCGGAGTCATTGCGGCTGCATATGAGGGGCTGCGGGATCAGTGGCACGCGGGTCCGCGTCAACTTCCCCGCTCCTCACGTGATGTATCTTCGTTGGGGATGGAAGACGTTTGCTCATATCCACAGCTTGACGGAGGGGCTCACTCTCCATTTTAAGCTGATGGAGGGTGGCCTTCTCTCTGTCATGGTCTTCGGGCACTTTGGGACTCGTACAAGGTGCTGCGTGGAGAGCTCTTCTGATAGCGAAGACTCCTCCTCGGGCGGGAGTGAGGAGGAGGACAGTGGCAGCGATGACGAGGGAAGTAGGCGGCAGGATGACGGGTCCGACTAGGTGTTGGGTGCCGCTCCGTGCGGCACCGGCGACCCCATCATCCGTGTTGTCGGCTCCTTGAACTTCTCGGGGTCGTCTCCTTGGGCGGCTGGCGTTCGGAGGCTGCGGAAGAGGAAGAGGGCGGGCGGCAAGGCCGTCAAGTCGAAGTACGCGGGCACCGATGCCTTCGACGCGTGCTGACGTCCTGCCGCCTCGTCTTCGAGCTCTGCTTCCGGCGCCGCCATCACCATCCAGCCTTTGGACGGCCACCAAGATGTTCTCTCTGCGTCTTCTGCCACCCGTAGCTCGCCTAGGTGCTCCTTTTGCCCTTCTCGCCTCCTTGACCCGCGTCCTGAGGAGAGGGACAAGAAAGGGATTATGGGCACCTTATCTCTTTTTAGTTTGTAAGCCTTCGGGCCTTTGTTGAATTTAAAATTTGTAATCCCTTCATTCATGTTTTTCATTCCCTACGGACTATACCTGAGTGGAATGTTTTAATGAAAAAGGGATGCTTGCTGGGTCATTTGTTTGCGGGTGGAACCCACGACAAGGAGTAATCCCTTGCCGTCTCCCCACTTCGCTCGACCTTTCACACGCCTTTGGTAGAGGCTGGGATGAGGCGGGTTCAGGCTCCTTGTTTCATCCTTTCGCTGCCGCGACTAAGACCAAACTTGGTCCCAGGAATGAGCCCTAGGGCCTAGAGTTAGAGGACCACGGTAGCTTAAGGAAAAACGAGGTTTCACATACCTCAGTCCATAATGGAATGCATGATAAGGGATGAAGAACTTATCTGAAGCTGCAGCCCCCGGCAACCCTGGTTTGCCGTGGGTGAATCTTTGCTCTTGCAGCCTCCGGCAATACTGGCTTGCCGGGGCCTAGATGCTGATTTGTTCTTTTTTTTCTCCCCAAGTGGTTCGGCAAGGATATCTATGTGTCCTGCGAACCAAAGAAGACAAAAGAAAGACGAAGAGACGCACACTCGACCTCTAAGCTAGGGGTTAGTCGCCGCTAAGCACTATCAACCCTAACCAAGGACGAGACTCGACCTAGCATGCATGCTATAACTTAGGGCGCCAGCGCTTCATTTATTTGTGCTCAAGGTCTGCGCCTGGCTTTATACAAAGGGTTACATGCGTCATCGACAAGGCTCATACAAAAGGTGGCTTGCCGGGGGGCCCGGCAAGCCGCGCCTCATGGGTAAAACTTGCGAAGATGCTCAATGTTCCAGGAATTACTCACCGGAGCGGCATCTTTGGTCTCCAGGAGGACTGCGCCGGGCTTGGTGATTCGTATTACCCGATCAGGGCCTTCCCACTTTGGCGTCAACTTGTTGGAATTCTTGGCCGATTGAACGCGCCGAAGAACAAGGTCGCCTTCCTCAAAGCTTCGGGCATGAACCTTGCGGCTATGGTAGCGGCGCAAGGCTTGCTGGTAGCGCGCTGATCTCACAGCCGCCCAAAGATGATCTTCCTCAAGGAGCGTTGCGTCATCTTGCCACAATAGCTCTTGCTCAAGCTCGTTATAAGCGAGTACTCGAGGTGACCCGTATATGAGTTCCGTGGGGAGAACTGTTTCTGCCCCGTATACCAGGGCAAAGGGTGTCTGGCCGGTGCCTCGATTTGGTGTCGTTCTAATTGACCAAAGAACCGCCGGTAATTCATCAATCCAGCGTCTTCCACTCTTGTGCAGTCTGTCAAAGGTCTTTGTCCTCAGGCCTCGCAGTACTTCAGCATTTGCCCTCTCAGCTTGACCATTGCTTCGTGGGTGAGCAACGGAAGCGAAACAGACCTTGCTGCCGAGGTCTTGAATATATTGCATGAAGGTGTGGCTTGTGAACTGCGTGCCGTTGTCGGTGATGACCCTATTGGGTACACCAAAACGGCACACCAGTCCTTTGAAGAACTTGACGGCTGACTGTGCTGTGACCTTCCTCACTGCTTCCACTTCTGGCCACTTTGTGAACTTGTCGATTGCAACATACAAGTACTCAAAGCCCCGACAGCGCGGGGGAAAGGGCCCAGTATGTTGAGCCCCCAGACCGAGAAAGGCCAGGAGAGAGGAATGGTTTGAAGGGCTTGAGCTGGCTGATGAAGCTTCTTTGAATGGAACTGACACGCTTCACACCTGGTGACTAGTGTCATTGCACCCTGGAGGACGGTGGGCCAGAAGAAGCCTTGCCGAAACGCTTTGCCAGCAAGGGCCCTCGACCCTATGTGGGATCCACATATGCCTCCATGTATCTCCGCCAACAGTCCCAGTCCTTCCTCTCGAGGGATACACTTCAATTTCACATCGTTCGGCCTCTTTCTGTACAGGACGTCATCGACGAAGTGGTACATAGTAGAGCAACGGCTACTTTTTCCGCTTCTTCCTGCTCCTCAGGAAGTTCCCCTGTTTGGAGGAATCGGACGGTATGCTGTGCCCACGCTGGAGCCTAGGGCTCGACGGCGAGGACTAAAGGCATTTCCTCCACTATAGGAGCGGCTATCTCCACGGCAAGAGCTTGATGCTCCATCAGAGCTAGCCATCCTATGGCGGGCTCAGTGTCTCCGGCAACATCCTTGCCGGCGGCTTCGGGGAGCTCGGCGGGAAAGTACTTGCCGGGCCCTGATTTTCTCCTCTTGTTCTGCTCTGTTGATGGATCAACGGAAGGCTGAGTGAGCCGAAGCACAATGGTACCTGCTTCCACAGGTAGCCTGAGGGCAGCGCGTTTTGACAGGTAATCAGCGATGTCATTCTCCGCTCGGGGAACATATTCTGCCTGTATACCGTCAAAACGCTCCTCCAGCTTTCTCACTTCATCGACGTAGGCCTTCATCAATGGGCTCTGGTAATCCTTGTTGACTTGCTTGACGACAAGTTGCGAGTCGCCTCTGACGACAAGTTTCTTGATTCCGAGGTCCGCCGCAATCCTAAGACCGGCAAGCAGCCCTTCGTATTCAGCTGTATTGTTTGTTGACACCTCCCTGGGAAGTGCATCTGGATCACGTACTTGAGGTGCTCTCCAGTGGGAGCGACAAGCAGTACGCCAGCCCCGGCGCACTGTAAGGAGAAAGCTCCATCAAAGTACATGATCCAGTCGCAACTTGCCTCCTTGCCTGGAAGATCAGTATCTTGGGCTTCTTCGTCAGGCGTCGCGGTCCATTCTGCAATGAACTCAGCCAGGACATGGCTTTGAATCGTCGAGGTATTCTCAAACTTGAGGCCAAAGCTGGACAGTTCCAGTGCCCACTCTACGATTCTTCCCGTTGCGTCCGGATTGTGCAATATCCGTTGCACAGGGAGGCGAGTGACGACAGTGATTTCGTGCGCCTGGAAGTAGTGACGCAGCTTCCTTGAGGACATAAGAAGGCCGAAGAGCAGTTTCTGCACACCGGAGTACCTTGATCTAGCCCCCTGCAGGAGGGAACTAACAAAGTAGACCGGGTGCTGCATCATTTTCTTCTTCGGTGGCACTCCAACTGGCTGTGTTCTCTCTGCATCGGTGGCATCGGGCTCTGTCGCTGCCATTACCTTGTCATCAATTTCTCTTTGCACCACTAGTGCGGCGCTGACCACCTGGTTCGTTGCTGCCAAGTATAGCAGCAACGGTTCCCATGGCCTAGGCGCAACTAGTATTGGCGCGGAGGAGAGGTACCTCTTCAAATCTTGTAATGCTGCTTCGGCTTTTGGTGTCCACTCCATTGGGCCCGCCTTTTTCAAAATCTTCAAAAAGGGAAGGGCGCACTCGGCGGACTTGGAAATGAACCTGCTCATGGCGGCAACGCAACCATCATGTCGACGCACATCCTTGACTCGCTTGGGTGCTTCAATCTGCTCTATAGCTTTGATCTTGTCCGGATTGGCCTCTATCCCGCGCTGCGACACAAAGAACCCGAGAAGCTTGCCGGACGGGACGCCGAAGACGCACTTCTCAGGGTTCAGCTTGAGATTGATCTTGTGTAGGTTTGCAAATGTTTCTTGTAAATCCGGTATGAGGGTTGCCCTGTTCTTGGTTTTGACCACTATATCATCCATATAAGCTTCCATATTTCTGTGGAGCTGTGGTTCAAAACCAATCTGGACCGCCCTTGCAAACGTTGAACCAGCACTCTTCAACCCGAAAGGCATCCGTATGAAACAATACGTACCACATGGGGTGATGAATGCCATTTTCTCTTCGTCTTCTCTTGTCATGAAGATCTGGTGGTAGCTGGAGTAGGCATCGAGGAATGACAACAAATCACACCCACCCGTGGAGTCAACAATCTGGTCGATGCACGGCAACTGGAAGGGGTCTTTGGGACAAGCCTTATTGATATCTGTGT
Source organism: Triticum urartu (assembly GCF_003073215.2). Lineage (NCBI taxonomy): Eukaryota > Viridiplantae > Streptophyta > Magnoliopsida > Poales > Poaceae > Triticum > Triticum urartu. The sequence continues at coordinate 348,344,402 of NC_053023.1, forward strand.
AATCAATACACAGCCTCCACTTCCCATTTGCCTTGCGCACTACCACTGGATTGGCCAACCACGTTGGATGGAGCACTCCTCTTACCAAACCCGCTGCTTCCAGTTTCCGGATCTCCTCTGTGATGAACTCTTGTCGTTCCAAGGCTTGCTTTCTGACCTTCTGCTTGACGGGCCGCGCATGAGGACAGACAGCAAGGTGGTGCTCAATCACCTCCCTGGGAACGCCAGGGATGTCGGATGCTTGCCATGCAAACACATCGACATTCGCCCGCAGGAAGGTGCCGAGCACGTCTTCCTATTTGTCGTCAAGGGCGGAGCTTATGGTAAAAGCCCCTCCCGTGCCGTCCTCCTTGACAGAAACCTTCTTGGTTCCCGGTGGTGTGGCCTTGGACTTCTTGTTTCTGTCGGTGGAGCTCTCTGGCACGTCCTCGACGGGAGCGCTACACTCTGAAGAGGTGCGCTTGCCGGAGTGGGTGCCTGAGGTTGCACTGGTCTTCTTCTTTTTCCTTCCCGGGGCTCCAGCGGCAGGAGCAAGCGCCTTAGCAGTGGCGGCTGCTGCAACTGCTTGTTGGTAGAGTTGGTCAGCGCAAATTAGCGCATCCTTCTTGTCTGATGGGACGGTGATGATCGTCACAGGCCCCGACATCTTCAGGGTATTGTAGGCGTAATGGGACGCCACCATGAAATTGGCCAGCGCTGGGCGGCCAAGGAACCTGTTGTAAGGCAAGGGGATCTTGGCAACATCGAACACAATCCTTTCTGTCCTATAGTTTAGATCACTCCCAAAAGTCACGGGCAAAGTGACCTTTCCCTTTGGTTGACTTCTTCCCGGGTTGATCCCCTGAAACGTGCCCGTCTCTTCAAGGTCTTCATCAGGAATCTGCAGTTTCTCAATCACGGCAGGCGAGATTAAGTTCAGACCGGCCCCGCCATCGACTAGCATCTTTGTCACCTTGAGGTTGCGTATTGTTGGTGAAACCAACAATGGCAAGCACCCGACTGCAGTAGTGCGATCAGGGTGATCCTCGGTGTCAATAATGATAGGTGTGCTTGACCACTTCAGCGGCCTTTGGGCATCAAACGACGGCTCTGCCGCTGTAATCTCACGCGCCCACTGTTTAAGCTGGCGGTGAGAGGTATGCAGCGAGGCGCCGCCATCGACGCACATGGCCTCCGTAGCTTTCTGAAATTCTTGGTTACCAGACTCATCGTCTTCTTCGCGATCATCGTCTTCTGGCTTTTTGTCACGGCCCCGGGCGGGCCTCTCCTACTGTTTATCTTTGCCGCGATGGCCCGCCTGGCCGTTACGCTTCTTGCCGGACCCCTCAGCACCATCCTGGCCTTTCTCCTTGTCCCGCCTCTCATATTCAGCCCTCTACTTCTCAGCAAGGAGCTCAACCTGTCGGCAGTTCTAGAGATCATGGCCTTTGCTGCGATGGATCTTGCAGTATTGCTTGTCGGAGCTTCCTGGCTCCTCGGCAGCCGCCAAGGCCCGGCAGGCGACACATCCGGCAATTTCCTTGCCGGGGTCATCTGCCTTGTTTTTCTTGGCGGAGCCGGCGTCGTCAGATCCCTCGACGGCAAGCACGGCTTTACCTTTGCGCTTCCTGTTGCGGCGCCGGCATTTCTTCGCCGGGGTGGCAGTATCCTCATCTGATGAGTCGGTTTCCACGCCGGCATCTTCGCCGGGGCACTTCCTTCCCTCTTCAGCTCGGGCACATATGTCAGCAAGAACATAGAGTTCCGCCACATCTTTCACATTGTTTATTGCTAGCTCTTCACGCATCTTGCGGTTACGCACGTTCTGATGGAACGCGCTGATGATGGCGGCAGGGTGAACATCAGGGATATTGTACTGTACCCGGCTGAACCTCTGTATATACTTGCGCAGAATCTCGCCTCCCTTCTAGGGAATGACATGCAGGTCGCTTGCTTGGCCATGGGCTTGGTGACCTCCAGTAAAGGCGCCCACAAACTCATGGCACAAATCCGACCAGGAGGAAATAGAGTCTACCGGCAAGTGCATCCACCACGACATGGCGTTGGGTTTAAGAGCCAATGGAAAGTAATTCGCAAGCACCTTATCGTCGCGGGCTCCGGCAGCTTGCATCGCGATTTTGTAGATGTAGAGGAACTCAGACGGGTGGGTCTTGCCGTTGTACTTCTCGCCAATGTCAGGTTTGAAGGTGCGGCGAGTGGGCCACTGGAACTGCCGCAGCTCACGGGAAAAAGCCAGACAGCCTACCTCGTAAGGTAGGCCTCCAGGGCTCTCTGGGCCAGGTGGTTCGCAGCAGGCCCTGCTCGCCTGTCTGACTGGTGGCGCTCTCCGCGCCGGCGCTCGATAGTGGTTCGAGCGTCTTCATGGGCTCATTCTCGAAGAACTTGGCGCTGGTCACAGTGGGTCCGTGGGTCAGACGACGCTATGGAGATGTCGTCGCTCGTGACGTCGCGACGATCTGGCGTCCGCGGTACTAGATGGGGAAAAGTTGAATGCACCGTGGTCACGGCGCCGCCGGCTTTTCCGCCACTGGTGCGTGGGACTCCATCGGAGCGTCGACCCGGGGGCCCCACCGGACTTGGTTCGTCTTTGTTGGCCACCACAACAAGGCATCGGATAGTAGCTCTCCATTCGTCGAGTTTCCCCATAGTGGGAGGAAAGTTGAGGAGCAATTGCGCGCGCCAGGGCCTCTGCTGGCGTCGGTGGCAGCGGAACCTGCACGGATCGCGACGCGCTTCGACTTCTGACCACGTTAGAAGGAGCTCTATCACGACCCCGCGGTCACATGCTGTTTTCACCAGCGCTTCGGCGAGTGGGCAGGTCTTCTACGTCCCGGGAGTGGCGCTCGGGGCTCTTCCCGCGGCGACGCCCGGGATCTTCGGCGTGATTACGCCGTTCGTCGCGCGCTGCCTGGGAGGAGCGCGCTGTTGGCGCCGACGTGGGAGTCTTGGAGGCCCTTGCGTCGCCTTCAGGTGGGGCGGTGATGACCTTGGAAGGCCCCGCTCCGCCCGCGGATGGCTTTAACATACATACCACATGGGGTGATGAATGCCGTTTTCTCTTCGTCTTCTCTTGTCATGAAGATCTGGTGGTAGCCGGAGTAGGCATCGAGGAATGACAACAGATCACACCCAGCCGTGGATTCAACAATCTGGTCGATGCGCGGCAACAGGAAGGGGTCTTTGGGACAAGCCTTATTGATATCTGTGTAATCAATACACAGCCTCCACTTCCCATTTGCCTTGCGCACTACCACTGGATTGGCCAACCACGTTGGATGGAGCACTCCTCTTACCAAACCCGCTGCTTCCAGTTTCCGGATCTCCTCTGTGATGAACTCTTGTCGTTCCAAGGCTTGCTTTCTGACCTTCTGCTTGACGGACCGCGCATGAGGACAGACAGCAAGGTGGTGCTCAATCACCTCCCTGGGAACACCGGCGATGTCGGATGCTTGCCATGCAAACACATCGACATTCGCCCACAGGAAGGTGACGAGCGCGTCTTCCTATTTGTCGTCAAGGGCGGAGCTTATGGTAAAAGCCCCTCCCGTGCCGTCCTCCTTGACAGAAACCTTCTTGGTTCCCGGCGGTGTGGCCCTGGACTTCTTGTTTCTGTCGGTGGAGCTCTCAGGCACGTCCTCGACGAGAGCGCTGCACTCCGAAGAGGTGCGCTTGCCGGAGTGGGTGCCTGAGGTCTCACCGGTCTTCTTCTTTTTCATTCCAAGGGCTCCAGCGGCAGGAGCAAGCGCCTTAGCAGTGTCGGCTACTGCAACTGCTTGTTGGTAGAGTTGGTCAGCGCAAATTAGCGCATCCTTCTTGTCTGATGGGACGGTGATGATCGTCACAGGCCCCGGCATCTTCAGGGTGTTGTAGGCGTAATGAGACGCCGCCATGAACTTGGCCAGTGCTGGGCGGCCAAGGATCCCGTTGTAAGGCAAGGGGATCTTGGCAACGTCGAACACAATCCTTTCTGTCCTGTAGTTCAGATCACTCCCAAAAGTTATGGGCAACGTGACCTTTCCCTTTGGTTGACATATTCCTGGGTTGACCCCCTGAAACGTGCCCGTCTCTTCGAGGTCTTCATCAGGAATCTGCAGTTTCTCGATCACGGCAGGCGAGATTAAGTTCATACCGGCCCCGCCATCGACTAGCCTCTTTGTCACCTTGAGGTTGCGTATTGTTGGTGAAACCAACAATGGCAAGCACCCGACAGCAGTAGTGCGATCAGGGTGATCCTCAGTGTCAAAAATGATAGGTGTGCTGGACCACTTCAGCGGCCTTTGGGCATCAAACGACGGCTCTGCCGCTGTAATCTCACGCGCCCACTGTTTAAGCTGGCGGTGAGAGGTATGCAGCGAGGCGCCGCCATCGACGCACATGGCCTCCGTAGCTTTCTGAAATTCTTGGTCACCAGACTCATCGTCTTCTTCGCGATCATAGTCTTCTAGCTTTTTGTCACGGCCCCGGGCGGGCCTCTCCTGCTGTTTATCGTTGCCGCGACGGCCCGCCTGGCCGTCATGCTTCTTGCCGAACCCCTTAGCACCGTCCTGGCATTTCTCCTTGTCATGCCTCTCATATTCAGCCCTCTGCTTCTCAGCAAGGTGCTCAACCTGTCGGCAGTTCTGGAGATCATGGCCTTTGGTGCGATGGATCTTGCAGTATTGCTTGTCGGAGTTTCCTGGCTTCTCGGCAGCCTTCAAGGCCCGGCAGGCGAGACATCCGGCAATTTCCTTGCCGGGGTCATCTGCCTTGGTTTTCTTGGCGGAGCCGGCGTCGTAGGGCCAAAGATGTCGGTGGGAACGACACCTATGGGATCACAAGAATCCCTACTACGGTTAGAGGGGCGCGGGGTCGTGAGAAGAGCGGATCAAACAGATAGTACATAGTTTGTTTATCCAGGTTCGGGTCGAGAGGATGCGTAAAACCCTACTCCTACTTTGGTGGATGTATATTCCTGTTCTTGAGCTAGCTCTAGGGCATGAGGATCTCCAAAAAAGCCGAATCCTCCTCCTGGTCACCTCGGGCCTCCTTTTGTAGAAAAAGGAGTTGCCAAAGTGGCACGCAGGAGGTGGATAGGGTACAGTGATGCGAGGTTATCCCTCGCATTACATGACAAGGCGCATTTAATGCTTCTTGCTTTGGTGTCCTTGCTTTATCGGGGACGAGGGAGAAACCTGTCTCGTCCGTCGCCGCTCCTTCTTGTGTGGACACGCGCCCAGGCCAGCGATGCCTGTGATGCCATGTAGGTAGGCAGGCAGCTGAGGTGGCGCAGTGGTGGGTCTTTACGAAGATCTGCATGCCGCCACGCAGGTGCCTGCCCAGCTGGTTGGGTCGACAGCTGCATGCGTACGGTGGTGGAGGTTTAGTCGGTGTTGCGCTCCTGTCGGTGTACAAAAAGAGGGGTACACTTTTTTATACCTCTATAACTGTGCACGGACAGTCTGAGCCACGGGCACCACCACACCAAGCAAGGCAAGGGAGGTGAGCCAGGGTAAGACCGAAGCTCAAGGGAACTAGGACCACGACCTTTGGAGAGATACCGGGGTTAGAACTGCCGACAGGTTGAGCTCCTTGCTGAGAAGGAGAGGGCTGAATATGAGAGGTGGGACAAGGAGAAAGGCCAGGACAGTGCTGAGGGGTCCGGCAAGAAGCGTCCCACCAACACCTATGGGATCACAAGAATCCCTACTACGGTTAGCAGGGCACGGGGGCGTGAGAAGAGCGGATCAAACAGATAGTACACCGTTTTTTTATCCAGGTTCGGGCCGCGAGGATGCGTAAAACCCTACTCCTGCTTTGGTGGATGTATATTCCTGTTCTTGAGCTAGCTCTGGGGCATTAGGAGCTCCAAAAAAGCCGAATCCTCCTCCTGGTCGCCTCGGTCCTCCTTTTATAGAAAAAGGGGTTGCCACAGTGGCACACGGGAGGTGGAAAGGGTACAGTGATGCGAGGTTATCCCTCGCATTACATGACAAGGCACATTTAATGCATCTTGCTTAGGTGTCCTTGCTTTATCGGGGACGGGGGAGAAACCTGTCTTGTCCGTCGCCGCTCCTTCTTGTGTCGACATGCGCCCTGGCCAGCGATGACTGTGATGCCATGTAGGTAGGCAGGCAGCCGAGGTGGCGCAGTGGTGGGTCTTCATGAAGATCTGCATGCCGCCACGCAGGTGCCTGGCCAGCTGGTTGGGTCGGCAGCCGCATGCTTACGGTGGTGGAGGTTTAGTCGGCGTGGGCCTGATGGTGGCCCTGCGGATGTCCTCGGCAAGGGCCTTGCCGGGGCCCCGGAAAGGGTCTTGCCGAGCCGCCTGCTGTCATCCCCGACAAGGCGCTTGACGGGGGTCTCATGGTCTTCCCTACCTGGTATCTCGCCAAAGGTCGTCGTCTTCTTAGTGTGTATCTGATCTTGAATGTCTTCACAAAGATCTGCATGCCACCACGGGGATGTCTCCCGAATCCATACCCCTTGGGGGCAGTGGACTCAAGGGTAATTTTTTCTGTAGGCATGGGGCGAGTCGCCGCGGCAAGGGTCTTGCCGGGGTTGCCAAAGCTGTCTCCCGGCAAGGATCTTGCCGGGGGAGTCCGCTTCGTCACTTTTGCTCTTCGTGGTCTTGGCCTTGGCGTCGTCCTAGTTCCCTTGAGCTTCGGTCTTACCCTGGCTCACCTCCCTTGCCTTGCTTGGTGTGGTGGTGCCCGTGGCTCAGACTGTCCGTGCACAGTTATAGGGGTACAAAAAAGTGTACCCCTCCCTCTTTTTGTACGCCGACAGGAGCCCCCTTCCTCTTCCTCTTCCGCAGCCTCCCAACGCCAGCCGCCCAAGGAGACGACCCCGAGAAGTTCAAGGAGCCCGTGACACGGATGATGGGGTCGCCGGTGCCGCACGGAGCGCCACCCGACACCTAGTTGGACCCGTCGTCCTGCCGCCTACCGCCCTCATCGTCGCTGCCGCTGTCCTCCTCGTCACTCCCGCCTGAGGAGGAGTCTTCGCTATCAGAAGAGCTCTCCACGCAACACCTTGTACGAGTCCCAAAGTGCCCAAGACCTTGACAGAGAGAAGGCCACCCTCCATCAGTTTAAAATGGAGAGTGAGCCCCTCCATCAAGCTGTGGATATGAGCAAACGTCTTCCATCCCCGACGAAGATACATCACGTGAAGAGCGGGGAGGTCGACGCAGACCCGCGTGCCACTGATCCCGCAGCCCCTCATATGCAGCCGCAATGACTCCGGCGGATCCAGCTCCATCTCCTGCGCAAATGGAGTCGGGAGACGAAGGCGACGGCGCGGCGGCCGGCGCGGCCTGACGGAGAACTCACAAGGGTCACCCCCAACATGGCCCTCCATTGGAGGAGGAGCTGCTGGCGGAGGCGAGGCCAGCGCGCCACCCCGTCCTCCTCTTCCCCGAGCGCCCCGGCCTCGCCCGCGGCCTCGCCCCCTCCCCCTTCCCCTCACGGCCGGCCCTGTCACCGCAGGCACAGGAGAAGGAGGGACGCGTTGTTGAGCGGCGACCCTCGCTGCCACCGTTGAAGGACCGGGATTTCCTCTCTCCATGATGAATGGAAGAGAGGAGCAGAAGCTGAAGGAGGCAGGAGATGGAAGAATGCGGGACGCCATCGCCCCCTCCCGCTCTTTATAAAGGAACGGGGTTGGGGCTCGGCCGCCCCGCTCGGCCAATCAAAACACGGAAGGCGCAGGGAGCCAGGACCGACCCGCTGCCCCAACCAGCGATGGCCCGGTTTCCCGCCTCCGCCGTTTGCCACCCCAAGCGCATAGGAGGCACGTGGCGGACGTGCAGAACCGAGGGGACGGATGAGGCGACCTCTCCCCACCCCGTGATCATGGGGATTGGATGCCTTGAGGCCCGCCCCTCGGCCCCATTCAGTAAATGGGTCGCGCCTCCACGCCTCCCTCCGTTTATGGGGAAGACGCGAACCGCCCCTTTACTACAACGTGACGCATGCATGTAGAGACCAACCCCTGTTCGCACATGAAATTTTCACTGTGTACCCTCGATGCCGGGGGTGATGCACCGCAGCTCGCGTCGAAGGAGATCTGACCGGCAGCGCGATACACAGGACAGCTGACAGATGCTTTTGTAGACCCGAAGCCCCGTTTGCCTGGGAGGGACCCCGTCAGGGCTCGCGGCGGCTATGGGCTGCTCTAGGTCAATTCGATCGCCCCTAGAGCCTCGTGGATCTGCAGCCCTCCAGCATGAAGAACTAGCGAAGAACGAGAAGAAGGATACAAAGGAGAGATAAAAAGTAGATGAACACGAAAAAGTAGTAGATGTGTTTGTTCGATTGTGTGTTGTTTCGATCGGCCGTCACCCCCAACATATATAAGAGGCGGCTAGACTTCCCGTACAGGCAAAGGATTTAGCTAGGCTTTCCTTACAAGAAAATTACATCAATTCACGTCCAAAACCCTAGTCAAATTCGGAGTGATTTTATCCGAACTTTCCAAAACTGTTCGGTTTAAACTGGCTGCATCTTGCGGGTCCTTTTTGTGGTGGTAAACGATCTCGGATGAAAACAAGCCCAAAAGCAATCTTGACCATTTCGACAAGAAGAACAACTTTCATGTTGAAGGTTTTTTTTATCAGAGATCATCTTGAGGGTCAGATCGGTCTCGCAACCCAGGCTATCTCCTCGCGCTACCCGTCAGACATGTGTCTGGTGGGGCGCGCCACATCTCCCCTCATGACAGGGCTGCACTCCGTTTGCTCTAACTTTTGCATACGAACTCAGATTTGAACGATTTTTATATCATAATCGATCGTTCCGACGAGACGAAGACAACCCGTGTAGATCATTTTTTCATTTGAGGTCGTCTTGGGGGCTTAATCGGCTAAACTGTACTTTGAATATAAGATCTTGGTACTTCAAGCATAGTTTCGGCCTTCGAGATGAAATCGGACGATGATGAACTAAATTTTAAAGTTGTTAATATCAATAATACGGAACTCTTTCATGTAGATCACTTCTCCATTTGAGTCCATCTAGATAATCATTTGAGCCCATCTTCAGCTTCTGGTCGAATTGACTATCACAACCTCCACCCCGGCAGGCCTTCCACCTGGGTAAGCTTTCCGCACCGACAAGGTTTCACCCCGGCAAGGTTTTTACACTAGCAAGGGTTCTTCCTAGCTCGGCAAGGTTTCTACCCCCGGCAAGCATTCACACCGGCAAGGTTTCACTCCGGCAAGGTTTGTACTCCGGCAAGGGTTCCTCCCTGACAAGGTTTCTCCCGCCGCAAGATTTCACACCGGCAAGCTTCACACCGGCGATCTTTCTGTGCCGGCAAGCTTTCCACGCCGGCAAGCCTTCACACCGGCAAGCTTTCACACCCACAAGATTTTATCCCGGCAAGGTTTTCGCCCTGGCATGCTGCTTTATGATCGTGCCACTTCTGAGCGTCAACACATGCCCCCCCGTTTTTCGGTAAAGCTAGCGTGCCGAAAAATACTTGTACCAAGTTTGTTCTAAGGACGATGTCAACACTCCATTGGCCATTTATATGTTCTTAGGACAATAAGTATATATCGTCCATGTCTTGTGTGAACTTTCTGATGCAAACTTGGGTGAAACCTTCTCAGCTTCGTTAACAATCCGGTGATAAAGTTCCATAGATATGTATCTGTCGGCGTTCTAGGAACGGGGGTCCCCAGACTAGCCTACCTGCGGCTTGCGGCGTGGTTCAAAGGGGGGCCCAGCGTGGCCCATCATCATCAACACAGACCCAAGACCCTCGTGAGGGGTCAAGCCTCGCGGGGCGGATGACACAGAGCTTCCTCAGGCACGGCCTCATCAGGCTGGCTCGCGAGGAGGCGGAGAGAGCAAGGCGGGGTACCTCACGAGGTGCCCGTGACGCAAGCCATGACGACCAAGGGCGCCAAGAGGGCACCAGCCGGCGCAGTGTCCTCCTTTCCTCTGTGGTGCAAAGGGAGCAAGCGCAGGCGAGATCATCAAGCAAAGGCACCCGTTTCGGTGCAACGAGACCAAGACCAGCCTAACGGCAGGGAGGAAGTCATTGTGGATCCCAAGCCAGCGTTACCACCCGAGCCTTTGGCAGGCGTGGACCAACTTTAGTCGGGATAAGTGTACCAGATGTTCCCCTCAAAATGGCCAATTGTTGGTGCCCTTCCCGCTCAATATTTGGGAAGAGGCCCAGGGACTTTGCCTATAAATAGGACTAGCCACCCCCAGGGTGGAAAAAGATCGGCCAATCCAGAAACAAGCTGGGATCGGATCGAGTAGCATCACACAGAGAGAGAGAGAAGGGTGACTGAACTCCTCCTAGCAGTTCATCCCCCATCCAAGAACAGACCCTCGCGAGGCTGCTCTTCCTTGTATCGCTCATCATCATCAGCCCAAGAGGCAATCCACAACACCACAAACTAGAGTAGGGTATTAGACCACAATGGTGGCCCGAACTAGTATAAACCCTGTGTCTCTTGTGCTGTTCTTTCCATAGCTTAGATCTTAGCGTGGCGGTGGGGTGCAGATAGGTAGGAGGCGAAATCTCCGCGCGAACCCCAGTGTTTGAACCTCAAGGGTCTGCTGGAACCAGAAATCCGATAGTATCTCAATGTCATCCTCTGAACCATATTGTTCACCCTTTTGCTAGGATTTTGTAGACAATCAACAATAAACTTTCTCCAATCCTTACTTTCGCCTGCATATAAATTTGATTAGTGGCCGAAGCTGTGGACTCCAATTCGGCCTTACCTATGTTGGCAAGAATAAGCATTGGCTATTGATAGATGTGCAATACACCATGACCAACATGGTAGCCAAATGCTTGCTATGCCAACTCTCTCCAATTATCATGTCTAGATATATGAAGAATCTTAAAACAACCCATGGTAAATCTTACATCTAGACATACCTCAAGATAAACTAAAAGTGATTCATCAAAACATTGATAACCATTGGATATTTGTTGCACTACTAGTAACGAATCACCGGAAGCCTCAATATGTATAGCACCTATAGCAAGGCAAAGCTCCAATCCGAATGACAATGCATATTCGGCTTTGATCATTGTGCAAAAATATTTTAAGCGGCATGAGGCTTCACAAAATAGCACCATAAGGATATATATAAACAATGCCAACACCTTGGCCATTGCTAAAAATTTAACCATCAATATATAATCTCCATGGTTCTAGAGAGATCAAGCTGAAATCAATATTATGCATGATGTCAATATGATGCTCAATAATAAAATCAACCATGATTTGACCTTACATAAATTCTGAATACTAATAAGCCAAAGCACACCCAATCAAAACATAAGTTCACTTTGCAATTTTGGTGAATTGGTCTATGCATAATATCTTCAAGGGCATCAATTCGACAAATTCCTTTGCAAGCACTTATCTCAAACTAAGGACGATGTTAGAATACCACACCGGCCATTCTTAGATATATTCTTAGGGCGATACATAGATATCGGCCATTACAATGAGGTCCATGTAGTATTCACCCACCAAGGTATGTATAGCCGAAATAAACAAATGAAATAGCAATAAGATATTTCGGCCCCTTTGTATTAGCAACAAAAATGTAACTAACCAAATGTATAATGATTTGGTAATACTCTGTCATGATATAGAAAATTATGTTGCATCCATGGATCAAAATAAGTCCATGGAGGGTAACTGGTCACACCTGTGGATGAATTCCATGGCAAAGGCATCAATGGCATTGTTGAAGAAAATGGATGATGTGCTAACAGAAGATTTTGATGTTGTGATCCACACCTTCGGCTTAATTGATTGTTGCTTCCATTCTTCTCTTTCTTCACTTTTATTGTACTTGTTGCAATAGAAGCATGCACATCATTTTTGTTATGAATGATCCTCTTGGGAACCCATGCCATGTTCTTCTGTCTCAGCTCTTGTGCACTAAGATTTTGTAATTCCTTCTTTTGCCAATACGTTAAGCCGAGTGGTCATCTCGGCTGTAACTCTGTTTTGACCAATGGCAGTTCCTTTTTGGCCTTATGCACTCTCAACTTCTTTTCTTCATATTTGGCACTTTGACTCTCAATAATTGGTTGCTTTGTCTCATTGCCTTTAGTAGCCAATGTTCACACTTTAATTGTCTCTTTTTTATTTGAGATCAAATCTGAAGTTGCACTCTTACGACCATCTCTTTTAACACGGTAAACTTGCTTGACCACCTCTTTCTTCATCTTTGAGCTCTGGACCGATTCCTTATGATTGAAACGGTCTTTAACATGTGATTGTTCAGATATTGATCTTCTCGGAGCTGCATAATATTGGTGAGATGGTGTAAAATAAGATGGAGAATGTGCCCTTATATCATAGCTGTCCCATGATGGATATGGATCTATATGAGCATAGGGAGGCATCCACGGCATTGGCATCGGCGACCCAAAATAAGGATATGAATATGTTTCATTAAAATTCTCACTTTGCCAATACCGATCCTCATATTTGCGCCTTGGGGGTGATCTTGGTTTCTTTGCATGATTGGTCCGATAAGCATTCTTCTCTTCACTCTTCTTTTGATATTTATCCAATAGTTCAGCGAAGGTGATTTTTGATCTCTTACACTTGCGCTTATTTCGGCCTTTGTTTCCTTTTGGTTTGCTTTCATCGATCATTGGATTTGCTTGCTGCCCCCCAGTCCTTGGCATCTCCATTGTAGCTTCGATGGAATTCTTGCCCTCAAGATATGTTCATTATGCTCTTCGACAACTTCTTTACTTGAAAGCTTGATCCCATCACCTGCAGTTTTTACCTTCTCTTCAAATGGATCGGCTTGAAGCAGCCGATGCAAAAACTTTCTACCATCGGGACCAATCGGAATAGACTAGTCATCTCTTGGTGTCTCAACAAATTTCAATCGTCCTTTATCAATGGCCGATTTAACTTTTTGAAGAAACATGTTACAATCCTCAAAATTATGCTTGGACGAATCATGCAACTTACAATACATTCGTCCCTCGACAAATGGCTCAACATGGTGATCAAGAATTCTAATATAATTATTCCTCAACAACAAATCAAAGATTTTATCACACATGTTTGAATTAAAGGTAAACCTTTTATTTTCTAGCCGATCTTGATGTGAGAACGGCTTTGGAATTAAGCAAACGAATGGTTCAGATTTTGCACCACACCATTCGGCTATGCATTGTGTTTTGCACTCTATTTCCGATGTCTTTGGGTAAGATATTATACTAGCATCGGTTTTCTCAATAGAATTTAACCTTGGCTTTAAATTTCTAAAACGAAAATAGTTAGAACATACATGTCTCAATTGATACCAAGTGCAAGCCAAGTATGAAATAAGCAAAGCTACCAAAATAGATATGAACTTTAGATAAAGCAACGGGGAAAGCTTTGGCTGTAATAATAAGTCACTATCGATCTTTATAAATGGCGTAATGGGTTGACCGATATGCTCAATAACAACTTTATTGCTAGCAAGTAAATTACCCTTCTTCATTGGTCTTTCAAAATTACTTATGAGGATTTTTCTAATAGATGCATCAACAATAAAGTCCTGACCAAATCTGAAAATAGGTAAATTACTTGCTAAACATACCTCTTCAAATATGTTGGGAGAGCACGATGGTGGTGTGACTTGAACAATATCTTGCTCCGCCTTTGGATGGCTCCCCAACGCCTCTTCATCATCTTTTTCTTGATTCCGTGCATCATTACATTGAAAATTTTTGTTGGCCGAACTTTGTTTGGCTACTTGTTCTTGTCCTTGAAGTTCATCAATTTCTCTGGCACGAAACTCATAGGGCAGGAAGTAGGTTCCATTAACTTTAGAAAAATCAAGTATGGTCGCTTTGCTATGCTTGCCATGCCCTTTCGCAATAATGCTTGGCTCTTTGCATTTGATGTATTCAGAATATATACTTCTTGATTCGGCTCTTTTAACCGGAGCACTTTCATGTTCTGAATCATCTTTCTTTACATTGCTTCTACCAATTGGCAATGCTTCTTTCACTTGAGCCAATTCTGTTTCTTTTTGTTTCTGGCGGCGAGCGACAAAATTGGCTTTAATCTTTTTCTCAATTTCAGCCCACTTCGGATACGATTGCCCCCCAATGCTTTTAGATTCTTTCGGCAATGGCACATGGGTGTTGCCGAAACTTTGCAATTGTGTAGGGGCTGTATAATATGATGTAGTATTAGGTGAAGGCATATGCATTGTTGTAAAACCATATTTTTGCTCGCCAATTTTATCAATTGGCAAAGATTCATCTTCTTGCAAAACTCTAGCTTTTATTGCAGCATAATCAAGAAACAACCCCTTTTCATATTGTTCAAGGCAAAGAGCACTAATCCTCTTTTTTTGTGCCAAGCTCTTTTTTAATGCAGCCACAACCGCTTCTAGAAGGGATTGCTCTGCAACACTTTCATATTCTTTTGGCAATGATTCGTGAGTGTTGCCGAAATTCTTGAATTGTGTAGAGCATGCATTATATGCTACAGTATTTGATGACGGCACATGTGTTCCTGTAAAATTTTCACTTATTCGGCTGTGACCATGAAGATGCGGGGCCGAATTATGAACATCTACAGTTGCATACTGTCGTGAAAAACTACTAACATGAGGTGTAGCATATGATGGTTGAGAGTAACTGGCCGAATAGCTAGTAGTAGAATGGCCAATTCTCCCATCCATTCGCATGGTTGGATTCCCATATTGCAAATCAGTTGCTGATGAATAAAAAGGTGAAACACTTTCTTGTATGCTATTCGAAATTTTAACATGAGGTGTTTCAAATTGATTAACCAAACCCATCATGTTGTTTATCGGCATATGGATTTGTGGGGTTGCCGATGCATGAGAGTTTGGATACATATGTTGTACGTTGCTAAAATCATAAGAATTTGAATCCTGAAAATTGTTTTGCATCGGCCCTTGCGCATAATTAGATGCATGATTGATAAAACTAGGGCTAGCCGATACATTATGCTCATTAGGTGATCCAGCAACAACATATGAATTATTTGCATCTAAAAAGGGGAATTCGGTATTCATATTACCTTTGTAGATTTCTGCAACTTCATGACGATCTCTTCATAGCAAGAACGGGCCAGAGACCGTTTGAAGCTTTGTCCCCAGCGGAGTCGCCAGAAAGTGTGTTCGCACACGAACACGTCACCGTGTACCCTCGGCGCCTGGGATGATGCACTGCAGCTCACGTCGAAGGAGATCTGACCGGCAGCGCGATACGCAGGACAACCGACAGATGCTTTTGTCGACCCGAAGCCCCGTTTGCCCGGGAGAGACCCCGTCAGGGCTAGCGGCAGCTATGGGCTGCTCCAGGTCGATTCGCTCGCCCCTAGAGCCTCCTGGATCCTCAGCCCTCCAGCATGAAGAACTAGCGAAGAACGAGAAGAAAGATACAAAGGAGAGATAAAAAGTAGATGAACACGAAAAAGTAGTAGATGTGTTTGTTCGATTGTGTGTTGTTTCAATCGGCCGTCACCCCCAACATATATAAGAGGCGGCTGGACTTCCCGTACAAGCAAAGGATTTATCTAGGCTTTCCTTACAAGAAAATTACATCAATTCACGTCCAAAACCCTAGTCAAATTCGGACTGGTTTTATCCGAACTTTCCAAAACTGTTCGGTTTAAACTGGCTGCACCTTGCGGGTCCTTTTTGCGGTGGTAAACGATCTCGGATGAAAACAAGCCCAAAAGCAATCTTGACCGTTTCGACGAGACGAACAACTTTCATGTTGAAGGTTTTTTTATCAGAGATCATCTTGAGAGTCAGATCGGTCTCGCAACACAGGCTATCTCCTCGCGCTACCCGTTAGACATGTGTCTGGTGGGGCGTGCCACATCTCGCCTTGTGACAGGGCTGCACTCCGATTGCTCTAACTTTTGCATCCAGACTCGGATTTGAACGATTTTTATATCAAAATCGATCGTTTCGACGAGACGAAGACAACCCGCGTAGATCATGTTTTCATTTGAGGTTGTCTTGGGGGCTTAATCGGCTAAACTGTACTTTGAATATAAGATCTTGGTACTTTAAGCATAGTTTCGGCCTTCAAGATGAAATCGGACGGCGATGACCCAAATTTCAAAGATGTTCATATCAACAATACGGAACTCTTTCATGTAGATCACTTCTCCATTTGAGTGCATCTAGATAATCATTTGAGCCCATCTTCAGCTTCTGGTCGGATTGACTATCACAACCTCCACCCCGGCAGGCCTTCCACCCGGGTAAGCTTTCCGCACCGACAAGGTTTCACCCCGGCAAGGTTTTTACACCGGCAAGGGTTCTCCCTAGCTCGGCAAGGTTTCTACCCCGGCAAGCTTTCACACCGGTAAGGTTTCACTCCGGCAAGGTTTGTACTCCGGCAAGGGTTCCTCCCTGACAAAGTTTCTCCCCCGGCAAGATTTCACACCGGCAAGCTTCACACCAGTGATCTTTATGTGCCGGCAAGCTTTCCATGCCGGCAAGCCTTCACACCGGCAAGCTTTCACACCGGCAAGATTTTATCTCGGCAAGGTTTTCGCCCCGGCATGCTGCTATATGATCGTGCCACTTCTGAGCGTCAACAACCCCACGCATGCCGCCCACGTCACACGCTCCTCCCCACGCCGCGCCACGCGCGGGAGTCGTGGGAAGGGAAACGCACAAAAAATCTTACCGCGGTAAAAACCGCCCCGCCTGCCCGCGCACCGTTTTTGGGCCTAGCCCAACAACGCGTTGCGCTTATGTGTGGCCCAGGCCCGGGGGCTCCTGTCGGTGTACAAAAAGAGGGGTACACTTTTTTGTACCCCTATAACTGTGCACGGACAGTCTGAGCCACGGGCACCACCACACCAAGCAAGGAAAGGGAGGTGAGCCAGGGTAAGACCGAAGCTCAAGGGAACTAGGACGACGCCAAGGCCAAGACACCGAAGAGCAAAAGGGACGAAGCGGACTCCCTCGGCAAGATCCTTGCCGGGAGACAGCTTTGGCAACCCCGGCAAGACCCTTGCTGCGGCGACTCGCCCCATGCCTACGGAGCAAATTACCCTTGAGTCCACTGCCCCCAAGGGGCAAGGATTCGGGAGATATCCCCGTGGTGGCATGCAGATCTTTGTGAAGACATTCAAGATCAGATACGCACTAAGAAGACGACGACCTTTGGCGAGATACCAGGCAGGGAAGACCACGAGACCCCCCGGCAAGTGCCTTGCCGGGGATGACAGCAGGCGCCTCGGCAAGACCCTTGCCGGGGCCCCGGCAAGGCCCTTGCCGAGGACATCCGCGGGGCCACCATCAGGGCCACGCCGACTAAACCTCCACCTCCGTACGCATGCGGCTGCCGACCCAACCAGCTGGGCTGGCACCTACGTGGCGGCATGTAGATCTTCGTGAAAACCCTCCACTGCGCCACCTCAGCTGCCTGCCTACCTACATGGCATCACATGCATCGCTGGCCAGGGCGCGTGTCGACACAAGAAGGAGCGGTGACGGATGAGACAGTTTCTCCCCCTCCCGGATAAAGCAAGGACACCTAAGCAAGACGCATTAAATGCGCCTTGTCATGTAATGCGAGGGATAACCTCGCATCACTGTACCCTTTCCACCTCCTGCGTGCCACTGTGGCAACCCCTTTTTCTATAAAAGGAGGCCCGAGGCGACCAGGAGGAGGATTCGGCTTTTTTGGAGCTCCTAATGCCCCAGAGCTAGCTCAAGAACAGGAATATACATCCACCAAAGTAGGAGTAGGGTTTTACGCATCCTCGCGGCCCGAACCTGGATAAACAAACTATGTACTATCTATTTGATCCGCTCTTCTCACGACCCCGTGCCCCGCTAACCGTAGTCGGGATTCTTGTGATCCCATAGGTGTCGTTCCCACTGACACAACCTATGTGGATAAAGGGATGACCCGCAGCGGTTTAGGGATAACAGACAACAACTCGAGAGGCAGACAAAGCGGATTCGCTCCCTCGCCTTCGAAACCCCATCAATATCAATCACAACTCAATGTAGGCTTTTACCTTCATCGAAGGGGCCGAACTAGTATAAACTCCCCGTGTCCCCTAGTCCGGTTTAACCCCTTTAAGCTAACCCGTTGCAATGGCTCCACGACGAAGTCCTTTCACAAGGACATCTGTCGTGACAAACTCATGACAGTTGGCGCCCACCGTGGGGCTATCAGACGATGGTTTCGAGTTCTTGAAGGGCAGCTTTGATGGACTCAAGGGATACGCTGTGGGCCGGATGACGAAAAGTCGTCGCGGCAAGCTCTACATCGACAACGCAGGATGGGTTCCCGAGGCCGATTCAATCGAATACGGGTACCGGGTCCCCTTTGGTGGGTTCACGTCTTCATCGGCAAGATTGGCGAACCGGCCCCGGAGCCGGACATCTACACTGACATCATCGAGACGGCTCAGCGTGCGAGCCCTTCGCCGGTTCGGCCCGTGGAAAGGCATGTCTTCGTAGGCATCATCCATGGGGCGGAATACGAGGACGGACCGGTGTTCGATGGGGAAACCGTTGTATGCTCCCACGACGAGTCTTCTGGAGAGACCGAATCGCTCTAACAGTATTCCGGACTCCCCGGATCTGCCAAACCGGGCCGCTATCTTCCTGGCCGGTACACAGTCAGCGCCATAGTCGTCAGCTGCCGCAGCAATACTCTCCAGTTCAACAACCGCCACGCCGGCAGGGGCAGGAGGATATGTGCCGCCTTCGGCTCAAGTCTTGTCTGACTTGTTCAACGCTTTGGCAACATTGATGGCCACAGAGGTGGATGCAGCAGCCCGGGATCAGCACAATGCGGAGATTGCAAAGGTAAAGGATCAGATAGCTCAGGCTAAAGCGGATCTAGCGGCAGAGAACGCTAGGATGGCTACAGAACGGGCTGAGTTGGAAGCTCAGGCCTACCGGATTAGGCTCGATCAGAACGCTTCCGAAGAAGTCATGAGAAGAAGGTACCTGTCGGTGTCAAAACTGGCGGATCTCGGGTAGGGGGTCCCAAACTGTGCGTCTAAGGCGGATGGTAACAGGAGGCAGGGGACACGATGTTTTACCCAGATTCTGGACCTCTTGATGGCGGTAAAACCCTACGTCCTGGTTGATTTATTCTTGATGATATGAGTATTACAAGAGTTGATCTACCACGAGATCGGAGAGGCTAAACCCTAGAAGCTAGCCTATGGTATGATTGTATGTTGTCCTATGGACTAAAACCCTCCAGTTTATATAGACACCAGAGGGGGTTAGGGTTACACAAGGTCGGTTACAAAGGAGGAGATATCCATATCCGTACTGCCTAGCTTGCCTTCCACGCCAAGTAGAGTCCCATCCAGACACGAGACGAAGTCTTCAATATTGTATCTTCATAGTCCAATAGTCCGGCCACAGGATATAGTCCGTCTGTCCGGAGACCCCCTAATCCAGGACTCCCTCAGTAGCCCCTGAACCAGGCATCAATGACGATGAGTCCGGCGCGCAGTTTTGTCTTCGGCATTGCAAGGCGGGTTCCTCCTCCGAATATACCACGGAAGAATTTGAATACAAGGATAGTGTCCGACCCTGCAAAATAAGTTCTACATACCACTGTAGAGAGAATAATATTTCCACAAATCTAATCTGCTGACATGTTTTGGCAACATGACATCATGCCATGGCCCGACGTTCATTCGAACCATTTTTCTTTAACCAGCCCCGCACATAATGCGAGGCAGTCTCTTGACACGTCTTGTCAAAGCAGAGATCATGTCCCCCTTATTACGAGATTCTCATCAATATGGGCGTGGGTAACCTAACCGTGCCAGCAATTACGGCGCTTGGGGGATAAGCGAGTTTTACCAGGCTAGTGGGGGCGCATAGTTTCGGCCACCCTTATAAAGGTATAAGGTTTAACCTTTTTCTACCCATGCCTTGTTCCTCCTTGCTCATCCATTCTTGCGCACTCAAGCTCCAACGCCCAAGTCCACATCCTTCTCCTCAACCTTCTCCAAACATGTCCGGAGCGGGAGGAAAGTGGATGGCTTCCTCCGTCACGGAGGGACACATCAAAAAGCTACGCGGAGCCGGATACTTAGCCGCAAATATGGCGCATCGGCTGCCCGCTGCGGGGCAGATTGTTCCTACCCCGGAACCTCACGAGAGGGTAGTTTTCCTCCACCACTTCCTCCGCGGACAGGGGTTTCCCCTCCATCCATTCATCCGCGGTCTTATGTTCTACTAAGGACTGGACTTTCATGATCTGGCCCCGAACTTCATCCTCAACATTTCGGCGTTCATCATCGTGTGTGAGGCTTTCCTCCGCATCCGGCCCCACTCCGGCCTGTGGCTTAAGACCTTCAATATCAAGCCGAAGGTGGTGGGAGGCCAACAAGCAGAATGCGGTGGAGCCATGGTGGGCAAGATGCCCAATGTTATATGGCTTGAAGGCTCCTTCGTGGAGAACATAAAGGGGTGGCAATCGGCGTGGTTCTACATCACGGAGCCGCGCGACACCAACTAGGTGGTGGCCCCCGAGTTTTGATCTGGAATCCCCACGTAGCTCACCTCTTGGAAAGAGAAGGGCCTATCCTGGGGTTCATCGGTGGATCTGGACAGATTCCAGAAATGTATCTGGAATATGGCAAGCAAGAAGCTCAAGCTTGTCAACATAGTCCAGGTCATGCTCTTTCGCCGATTCCTCCCGTGTCAACAATGGGATTTCAACTTGTGGGAGTTCAACCCGACCCAGCACCAGACTCTGAGAGAGCTCTTCGACATGATGCACAAGGACGTCTGGATCGTGTTGTTCAAGGGCGCCAAGGTCCCTCCCTCTCTCACCGAGGACCACGGGCTAAGCGCGAAGCGCCCTGCGAATCCGGTAAGTTTTGTACATCAGGTAGGATTTTTACTTCCCATAACTTAACCACGTGCGGGGTCTGAGCTCCCATGCCTTTGACAGGACTGGGTGGGGGCATCGGAGAATATCAACTATCCGGCCCCTCTACCCGAAGACACTGCGGACGCTCTCGTGATGCAGATGCTGACTCCGGCTCCATACAAGGTGCCGGAGAAGACCAAGAAGAAGGCCAAGGGAACCCGAAAGAGTTCCCGACGCCAGGTGGTATCGGACTCATCGTCCGATGACTCTGCGATGCACTCCTCCCACAAAGACGAGGACGAAGATGAAGATGCTCCCCCTCCAGCCGGTGGAGACAAGAAAAGGAAGGCCTCCCCAACCGGGGGGGTGAAGGGTCCAAGAAGGGGAGGACTCTCCTTCCGGACTACTCCACCACTGCCGTCAAAGGCGAAGACGAGTGGCTGCTCAGGGCTAAGCCCCTGGAGAAGTCATAAGTATTCGGATACCAGAGTAACTCATAGCATACCTTTGTCGCACTGCTTCCTCTAATGCCTAATTATGATTATGCAGACCGCCCCGAGCCCGTATCGACGTATCCTCATCGGACGGCTCCCTGGACTCGTCGGATATGGATAGCGATCCACTTCCGACCGCCACATCCCCTTGCCCTACGGACAATGCCGAGGTATTGTCTCAAGAGGCACCGGGTCGAGGGGAGACAGTCCCGGAGGCGCCTCACGGCGATCTTCCGGACTCCGGGAGTAGAGGGAGTAAAGCTCCCGAGGGCTCCGAGTTCGGCCCTCAGCCGAACACCGCGCCGGAACCTCCAGTGGTTCCGGACTTGGGCAGGCGGCCTCCTTCCAAAAGGGGCAAGACGCCTGTGCCAGTGACGTCTGCCCATCCAGAGGCACCGGACAACTTTCTGGGAGCGCTTCGCGGCGCTTCCTTCGACGAAGAGCACCGCACTATTATGAGTGCGGTGATTAAGAAGGTTCAGTCCGCCAAGAGCGAACTGACTAAAGCCTGTGCCGGCCTTTTAACAGGCTTTGAGGTAAGTATTTAAAATATAGGAAAAATATTACTGCATAGATAGTAGCCCCTGATGCTCTGTTTGGTGTTCACAAAGAAAAGTCGAATAGAGGATCAAATAATATCTGCGGGAGTCTAATACTAGTATGTCTGTATGCGTATGCAGGCTTCGCTGCTGACCTCTGCCGCACTGACTGCGGAGGTCGCTGCACTGAAGCAGGACCTCGAGGGGTCCGAGAAAGAGCTCGGCCTTGCTAAGAGGCAGCTCGAGGAGAACAAAGGTAAGTAATACCTAGTCTATAGATATATATATAAAAGATGCGATTGCAAAATGACAGGATCATCTTAAATTTGCCAGGGGCTACGACCGAGGTGGCGACCCTAAAGCAAGCGCTATCCGAGGCCGAAAACAAAGCGGCCCAGGGGCGCACCAAGCGGGAAAAACAAGAGGCACGGGTGGGAGAGGTGCAGCAAGAGCTCCACGCTCTCGTGACGAAGCATGAGGCGTTGGAGCTTGACTTGAAGACGCGAGAGTCCGAGCTTGCCGCGGCCCTTGAGAGTACAAAGAGTGCCAAGGCTGAAGCCGAAAAGGCCCTCCAGGAGATTGATGCGATGAAGAAGATAGCGGCGGGTAAGGCATTCAATATGCAAAGCAAACATGTGAAAGTAAAATATTTGTTACTTACCCGAGTCCGGAGCTCTCTAGGAGCATTCGCAGATTTGCCCCGCAGCGTGTCGGATGCTGCACAGTTTTACCGGGCGGAGGAGGGAAGCTCAACGGAGAAGTTGTTCTTGTCTCAGTATATCGGGACCGAACACCCGATGCCTCTGAGCGACCAGCTAAAGCAACTGGTCGAGCTGCACAAGGCGGCCGAACAGGCCATGAAGGGCTTTATAGTCCGGATGTGGCCTAGCGACGCCCTTCCCAATAGCTACTTCGGCCTGGTGAGGTGGCTTGTGGATGCATGCCCATGGCTGGAAGTCATCAGGCGGTCCGTCTGCATCGAAGGTGCACGCCGGGCTTTCGCCCGTGCGAAGGTGCATTGGGCCAAGATGGACGCCGTGAAGCTGGTGAAGGAAGGGCCGCCGCAGGGCAAGGAGCATCGCCACCCTAAGATGTACTATGAGGGTGTCCTGAAGGGTACCCGTCTTGTAGTGGACGAGTGTGCGAAAGACGTAATATTTGAATAAACTTGCTCGTGTAATCCTGTATTATGAAAACTTGTTCATATGCGCTATGCAATGCTTGTTTGAATTTAAAATATTACCTTTTGTTCAGTTGTTTATCAAATCTTAGAGATGGCTAGTCGTCGGCTTCTGCCTCCATGCCACAAGTGCTGGGGTGCTCGGGATAAACCTGAGCACTCTTGTTCCCATTTTTGGGTCCTTCGAGGGAGGTGCTCAGCACAACGAACAAGGCAATCGGACTATAATGCGTTATCACTCTCACTTAGCCATAGAATTCTATAATTTTAAATTTCGGCGAAGCCCCTAGTATTCGGAAGGCCAAATTCGGGACGCTATACACGCCTTTGGCCGGACAGAGCTGACTCCTCGCTCTAAGCGGCATAAGTCTTTAGGGACTCGAAACCTCTCGAACAGCGACCAGTCTCTCGCCTTATCATGACAGTCTGTTTTAGCTTTCTCTACTGAGGTGCTTAGCCCAGCAGAACCGGGGCACAATCGCAGTAGTTCTCCCAGTGCTACCTAGCCGATATAGCGGAACATAAGGTACCAAAACATGGGAGCCGGGCAAACCCAACTATTGACCTAAGACATGATTCGGAGCTGATGCATATAATGCTATAAGTTTGGGGTGCCGCACTGTCGAAAGTGTTCGGACTTCTCACGCTGTATTATGGGGTATGCTTAAGCCCCTAGCGTATTGGTCATACCAGAGTGTACGGGTGCTAGATGTCATGAATGAACATATATATATATATAAAGGAAGAATGCAATAATAGTCTTAATGCTATGCATTGTTTATTCAGAAAGGTGCGTTAAAGCAGAATGATACAAGTAGTGCGATAAGCAAAAAGTATGACTATTTGACATGTCCCTTCCAAGGGCAAGCTGAGGAATAGTATTAAAGCAAGTATTTCACTCTTTATCGTAATCCACCTAGGAGTTCCGTGGTGTGACATAGCTTTCTGCCTCCTTGGTTACTGCATCATGTGTTAGGCAGTCATGCTGCCGGACAGGGTTTCCAGAGATTAAAGTCCTGAAAGAGAAAAATAACAAAGCGGGAAGACCCTCATGCGGTTTAAGCCTCGTCTTGGAGCGTGCCGTAGTCGTGCCCCCCTCCCCACCTGTGCCCATGGTATTTTTAATGCGTAACTATGTACGCGTGGCACGGATTTCGCTGTTTGGCTGGGATCGGGGTGGGAGCCGCATTGCTATGCGAGCTCAGAACGTGCCAGGCGGTCCTGTTGCCGATTACTCCAGGCGCGCTTGAAGGTGTTCGGGTCCTTAATCGCCGAACTAGTGGATTGCCTTAAGAGGCTGCTTTGCGCTTCTGCTGCGTGGGCGGCGGTGTGCTCCTCCATGCGGAGAGAGCGCTCTGTGTTTCCATTGACTATGATGACCCCCCGAGGTCCTGGCATCTTGAGCTTGAGATATGCATAATGCGGTATCATATTGAATCTGGCAAATGCGGTTCGCCCGAGCACTGCATGGTAGCCACTGCGGAACGAGAGTATATCGAAGACTAGCTCTTCCCTTCGGAAGTAAGCCTCTACACTTCCAGTGCAACTGAGCCTGTGCAATGGGCCTCTACACCTGGTATGATGCCTTTAAAGGTCGTTTTTGTGGGTTTGATCCTTGAGGGGTCTATACCCATTTTGTGCATTGTGTCCTGATAAAGCAGGTTCAGGTTGTTGCCGCCATCCATAAGGACTCGAGTGAGGTGAAATCCGTCAATGATTGGGTCTAGGACCAGTGCGGAGAATCCTCCATGACGGATACTAGTGGGGTGGTCCCTGCCGAGCTGTTGAGCCAATGCCGAGCTGGTCCTTTGAATTTGAGTGGGAGGTATTTGATGGCGTCTAGGTCATCACCGCGGGACATGTGGATGTGCAGGAGGAAATCCTCGATCCATACCACAGGATCTGTTGTGCCGTCGTATGATTCTATATTTACGGGCTTGAAATCCTCTGGGATTTGATGATCCATTACTTCAACTGTGAAGCATAAGGGGTGTGCGACGCAGCTCAAATGAGTCTTGCCCGCTGTGTTCGGCCCGGCCAGACTTACTTTTACTGTATCCGGCGTGACGATTATCGTCTCGCATAGTGGCGCGCCCTCGTGATCCGTAGATGGATCTTGCATGTTTTTCTTTGTCCTCCAATACGTCTCGCAGGTCTGGCGTATTTCCCCATGCCTTTTTATTTGAATGGCGTCAGGGTGCGGGCTAAGCTTTTGGCTGGAATGCCTCTCTATCGCGGCCACGAGGTGGCCGATCAGCCGCCTCATATGCTAGGGATGTAGGTTTCGGTGCTTCCTCCTCCAGTCGGGGTAGCAACCTGCACTTTGGGTAACTCTTGGAGGGGAGTTCGAGTTTATATTCCTCGGCCTCCAGGACTTCAGTCCATCTGTCATCTAGCAAATCTTGATCAGCTTGAAGCTGCTGCTACTTTTTCTTAAAGCTATTTGCCGTGGCTATAAGCCGGCTCTTGAAGCGCTCTTGTTCGACGGGATCCTCTAGCATGACGAATTCGTCATCGTCGAGGCTTGCCTCGTCTTCGGAGGGAGGCATGTAATTATCATCCTCGGCCTCTCCATCTGTCGCTGTCTCAGGAGAGCTGGCTTCTCCATCCTCTTGATCTAAATCTTGCTGGAGGGGATTGTTGTTGTCTTCGACACTGTCCGGAGTGCTATTATCTCCGGTGCCGGTATCACCGCTTTTTCCTTGGCGGGACTTTGAGCGGCGCCGCTGACGCTGGCGCTTGGGTTGCTTCTTGGAGGGGTCATCCTCCGCTGTCCCGTCGTCATTGCCTTGTTTGGGTGTGTCCACCATGTATATATCATATGATGAGGTGGCTATCTAGTGCCCTGTGGGCCGTGGTTCCACTTCGCCTCCCGCATCATCATCCATATCGTTAATGTCTTCGGAGTCGAAGTCGAGCATGTCGGTTAAGTCATCGATAGTGGCTACTAAATGGGTGGTGGGTGGGCGACGAGTTTCTTCGTCATCCGCTTCCCAATCCTGTCGGGCGTAGTTCGGCCAGGACTCTCCTGACAAGGAGAGAGACCTTAACGAGTTCGGTATGTCGGCGAAGGGCGAATGCTGAAAGATATTTGCGGAGGTAAACTCCATGATCAGCGCCCAATTGGATTCGACAGGCACGGGCGCTGGCGGTTCGGAGTTCGTGGCCGGAGAAGGATCCGGTAGTTTGGCAACATGGCTCTCGTCAAAGGTAAGGTCGATATTCGGCTCGATCGCCGCTGAGGATATGGCTTCCGTGGTGGGGTCTATCCACCCGTCCATGGATGGCGTGACTGGTTCTGAATTGAGGGTCGGAGTGGTTGCTGGTGCGATATCCTGAACACTGTCCGACGACATAGCTAAATCATGCTCATCGAGACTGTGCAGCGCACTTGGCAAGGGCTCGAATCCGTCAAAGATCAAGTCTCCATAGATATCGGTCGAGTAGTTTAAGCTTCCAAAGCTGACCTGTTGGCCAGGGGCAGAACTTTCGATATGCTTCAGATGGCCAAGCGAGTTGGCCCTTAGTGCGAAGCCGCCGAATACGAAGATCTGTCCGGGGAGAAAAGTCTCACCCTGGACTGCATCGCTATTGATAATTGAAGGAGCCATCAAGCCTAATGGCGACAACACAGAGGAACTCTCAATGAAAGCACCAATGTCAGTGTCAAAACCGGCGGATCTCGGGTAGGGGGTACCAAACTGTGCGTCTAAGGCGGATGGTAACAGGAGGCAGGGGACACGATGTTTTACCCAGGTTCGGGCCCTCTTGATGAGGTAAAACCCTACGTCCTGCTTGATTTATTCTTGATGATATGAGTATCACAAGAGTTTATCTACCACGAGATCAGAGAGGCTAAACCCTAGAAGCTAGCCTATGGTATGATTGTATGTTGTCCGATGGACTAAAACCCTCTGGTTTATATAGACATTGGAGGGTGTTAGGGTTACACAAGGTCGGTTACAAAGGAGGAGATATCCATATCCGTACTTCCTAGCTTGCCTTCCATGCCAAGTAGAGTCCCATCCGGACACGAGACGAAGTCTTCAATCTTGTATCTTCATAGTCCAACAGTTCGGCCACAGGATATAGTCCGGCTATCCGGAGACCCCCTAATCCAGGACTCCCTCGGTACCGATCACACCTCCCATCGGGTTATGAGCCACGAAATCTCTTGAACACGCCGGGAGCAGGAACTAGTAACCCGCCAATATTAAACCGGACGGAGGCACTAGGAACAGGAGCGTCGGTTCAGCCGCGCACAATGGATCCGCCTCGTCAGAATAACATTGTGCCGCAATATGTTCCAACACCTCCTGGGCACTACTCCAACCCGTTGGACAACATTGTGGCCGCCACTTCATGATTAGCAGCTCTCCCAACCGACGGCGAGTCACCAGTTGCGGTTGAAGCACGACGGGCCAGAGATCTCCTTCAAACAGCCCTAAATCAGCAGCGGGCATATTCGCACAGTCGTGAGAAGATTCATTCCACCCCATGTCCAAGCCGGAGTTACAACAGGCATGTAGAGGATGAACCGGCTGTGTCAAGCAGTGCGCGTCGCCATAACTCGTCGCGAGGTCACAACCCGGCAGGGGCGGTGCCAATGCGCACAATGTAGTGGATCATGGTCGTGCACGTCGGGAGGCCGAGTTAGCGGCCCTGCACAGGGCCCGTCAACCTACTCCAGTTCGTCCCACCGCTTCAGTCAAACCAGGGATAGTATTCAGTTCCTTGGGGGTGCCGTGCCTTACCCCCACTTTGCGTAATGTGAGCTTGCCCAAGGACTTCAAGGGACCTCGTAAGGTACCCAATTATACCGCCGATTTACAGCCAGAAGCATGGGTTGAAAACTACGAGATGGCAATGGAGATGCTAGATGTGGATGTAGCGGTATGTGCTAAGTACTTCACCATGATGTTGGAAGGAATAGCTCGTACTTGGTTGAAGAGCTTACCAACTAACTCTGTTAGATCATGGGCCGAATTGAAGCACCGGTTTATCCAGAACTTCAAAGATACTTGTAAGCATCCCATGTCAATTGTGGATCTGGCCGCTTGTGTCCAAGAGGAGGGGGAGTCGACGACCCATTGGGTCAAGCGGGTCTCAGCGATTTTACATTCATCAGATCGTATCAATGCAGATACCGCGGTGCTAACGTTGGAGGGCAATTGTCGTTTTCTACCGCTCAAACAGAAGTTAGGAAGGCTCAAACGTCACTGCAATGATATGTCAACGCTTATGGCCGCTTTGGTTAAGTACGCCGATTCAGATAATACCAAAGACCCTGACTCAGAGGAGGACAAACCGGGGAAAGGGAAAAAGAATAGCAACGCCAAGGGTCAGCAGCATAATCCGGCAGGCCATGGGAATAGTGGTAAGCGCAAGGCCCACAATAGCTTGGACTTTGTCACTAACACCAATGCTCAGGAGAATTACCAGCGCCGTAAGGGCAAGCAGCCCCAAAGGGGCGGAGGTTCAGGCCCCAATTTGGAGCGCCTGTTAAATCAACCCTGTCCAAAGCATGGATCAAAGGAGAAGCCAGCATCGCATCTTTGGAAGGATTGTTATATCATGCGAGATTTCAAGAACTCCAATATGTTCCAGTATGATAATGGCCCGCCCGGCGGTTCAGGAGGCGGTTTCCACGGGCCGGGTTACGGAGGTGGCAGTTCCGGTTCAGGATTTCAGGGCAATCAAACCGGACACATCAATCAAGGGCACCAAGGCAACCAGGGAGGTTACAACCATCAGGGGAACCAGCAGCAGCAGTCAGGTTATCATAGCAACCCTAAGCAGCTAAATAGTGGGCAATATCATGTCTTCACCACTAGCTTGTGCAAGCGTGATCAGAAGCTTCACAAGAGGGCAGTAAACTCTGTTGAACCGGCAGTGCCTCAGTATTTGCGTTGGTCTGAGCAACCCATTTTGTGGAGTAGAGAGGATCACCCACCCGGGTTGACAATCCGGGTCACTTGGCCCTAGTGGTGGCCCCTCAAGTTGGGGGATATAAGTTCACGAAGGTACTCATGGATAGGGGAAGCTGTATCAACATTCTATATTATGATACCTTCCGTCGTATGGGGTTGACAGATAAGGGTCTTAAACCATCAAACACTGTTTTTCACGGCCTAGCAAGTCTGCATATCCAGTAGGCAAGATAGCCTTAGATGTGGCTTTTGGAGATGACTATGATTCAAGGTCAGAAACATTGACTTTTGAGGTGGTAAAAATCAAAAGTCCGTATCACGCTTTGTTTGGACGACCGGCTTATGCTAAGTTCATGGCGAGGCCGTGTTATGTTTATCTACAGCTTAAAATGCCAGGTCATAAGGGGACCATCACAGTACACGGGAGCAGGAAGATCGCTTTGGAATGTGAGGAAGGTGATGCGGCTTATGCTGAGTCGGTTTGCGCCACGGAGGAATTGAAGTTTTATAAGGACCAAGTTGATCCGGCATATATGACTTCTTTGAAAAAGCCAACTACGGAACATGATCCGGCATTGAAATTTAAATCAGCCACAGATACGAAGATGGTTGATTTTGTTCCTGGCGATTCATCCAAGCAGTTCAGCATCAACGCTAACCTTGATCCCAAATAGGAAAGCGCGCTCATCGAGTTCATCCGTGAGAACCGGGACATCTTTGCATGGAAACCTTCTGACATGCCAAGTGTACCGAGGGAACTCGCTGAGCACACACTTAACATTGATCCTAAGTTTAAACCGGTCCAGCAGTTTTTCCGCCGCTTCAATGAAGAAAGGCGTAAGGCTATCGATGAAGAGGTAGCTCGGTTGTTGGCAGCAGGGTTTATCATGGAAGTCTTTCACCTAGAGTGGTCGGCTAACCGGTGCTGGTTCTTAAGAAAAACGGCACTTGGCGTATGTGTGTAGATTACATAGACTTGAACAAAGCTTGCCCTGCAAACCCCTTTGCCCTCCCTCGTATTGATCAGATCATTGATGCTACGGCGAGTTGTGACCATTTATGTTTTCTGGATGCTTACTCTGGTTATCATCAGATCAAAATGGCATTTAAGGACCAGGAGAAGACAACTTTCATCACTCCCTTTGGAGCCTTCTGTTATGTCTCCATGCCCTTCGGGCTTAAGAGTGCCCACGCGACTTATCAACGATGTGTTCAGAATTGTCTTCATAAGCAAATTGGACGCAATGTTCATGCATATGTGGATGATATTGTGATAAAGTCCAGAAAGGAGGAAACATTGATAGATGACTTGAGAGAAACCTTTGACAACCTCCAGATTTACAAGATGATGCCCAATCCGGAAAAGTGTGTCTTTGGTGTTCCAGCAGGCAAACTCTTGGGTTTTTGGGTGTCAAATAGAGGCATTGAGGCTAATCCGGAAAAAATTTCAGCAGTTACATCTTTGGCTAAACCGGCGTGTATCAATGATGTTCAACGTCTGGCCGGCCGGATTGCGGCTTTGAGCCGGTTTATCAGTCGTCTTGGGGAGAAGGCTATCCCTTTATATCAAATGCTCAAGAAAACAGATAATTTTGTCTGGAGCGAGGCAGCTGATAAAGCGTTTGAGGATCTCAAGAGGCAGTTAGCTGAACCGCCTGTGCTTGCAGCACCGATCGATAAGGAGCCGTTATTGCTATATGTGGCTGCTAATGCCCAAGATGTTAGCGTGGCTATTGTGGTGGAGCGCAAGGAAGCTGGCAAGGAATATCCGGTTCAACGGACGGTTTATTATATCAGTGAGGGGCTCATTAAGTCAAAGCAGATGTATCCACATTGGCAGAAGCTGGTGTATGGAGTGTTTATGGAAAGCCGGAAGCTTAAACACTATTTTCAGGGTCATCCCATCACAGTGGTCAGTTCAGCCCCTCTGGGAGATATCATTCAAAACAGAGAAGCAATGGGCCGGTTTGCCAAGTGGGCTATTGAGCTTGGACCTCACGGGCCCAAATACAAACCTCACATAGCAGTTAAATCCCAAGAACTTGTGGACTTCATCAATGATTGGACAGAATTGCAGGCACCCGAGGAAAAGGCGGATACCACGTATTGGGCTATTCACTTTGATGGATCCAGGTAGTTGGAGGGCTCGGGGGCTGGAGTCATACTAACTTCCCCAAGAGGTGACAAGTTTTGTTATGTCCTTTGTTTAATGTTCCCTTGTACTAACACTGCAGCTGAATATGAGGCCTTACTCCATGATCTTTGGATGGCTAAGGAGATGAACTTAAGCCGGGTTAAGTGCTTCGGGGATTCAGATCTGGTAACTAAACAGGTGTCTGGCACTTGGGATTCTAAAGACGCACTCATGGCTGCATATCGGTGAGAGGTGGATATAGTGGCTGGTCACTTCAAGGGTTATCAGGTGGACCATATAGACTGGCGAAAGAATGAAGCGGTGGAAGCTTTAAGTCGCCTTGGTTCTCAGCACAAACCAGTTCCACCAAATGTCTTTCTTGACGTATTGCATAATCCGTCGGTCAAGGTATGAACAGAGGAAGAGTTGGCTATTCCTGATACGGAGGCTCAATTGGTGGCAGCTTTGCATGTCATACCGGATTGGACAATCCCATATCTGGCTTACATGAACCGGGGCGAGTTACCGGACGATGAAACCTTGGCCCGACAGGTAGTCCGGCGTTCCAAGTCCATGACCATACTCAACGGGGAGTTAACTCGTTACAGCGTTTCAGGAGCAATTCAGCGTTGTGTCTCTCCTCAAGAGGGTTGTGAGATTTTACGAGAAATCCATGAAGGGGATTGCAGTCACCATGCTAGTTCAAAGTCTTTGGTGGCTAAAGCTTTTCGCCACGGTTTCTATTGGTTAACAGCTCATGCTGATGCTGAGGATTTAGTCAAACGATGTGACGGTTGTCAAAAATTTGCACGCCGTGCTCATATTCTGGCTCAGGAACTGAGGATGATTCCAATAACATGACCGTTTGCGACTTGGGGGCTTGATATGGTTGGACCCTTTAAGCGCTCCAAGGACAAAAAGACCCACTTATTAGTGGCAGTTGATAAATTCACCAAATGGGTGGAAGCAGAACCAGTCAGTATGTGTGATGCGGCCACGGCGGTTCAATTCATCAAAAAGTTGATATTCCAGTTTGGCTTTCCACACAGTATTATAACTGATAATGGTACTAATCTGTCAAAGGGAGAGATGGAGGAATTTTGCCAACGTGAGCACATCAGGCTTGATATAGCATCGGTGGCTCACCCCCAATCTAATGGTCAAGCGGAGAGGGCAAATCAAGAAATTTTGAGAGGTATTAAACCCCGGCTTATGGTTCCTTTGAAGCGGACACCGGGTTGTTGGGTGGAGGAATTACCTTTTGTGTTATGGAGCATCAAGACCACACTTGACAGATTGACGGGTTACACACCTTTCTTCATGGTTTATGGAGCGGAGGCGGTTCTCCCCAGTGACATCCGTCACGACTCGCCCCGAGTGGTAGCTTATGTTTAAGCGGATAATGAGACAACACGTCAGGAGCGTGATCTTGCAGTAGCACGTTCGACGATTTATCAACAGGATCTCTAACGTTATCACAGACGCCGGGTTAAGACCAGAACCTTTCAAGAGGGCGATTTGGTGCTCTGGCTCATCCGGGATCAAACTGATATGCACAAATTATCCCCACCTTGGGAAGGACCTTTTGTGGTCAGCAAGAATCTGCACAACGGGTCATACTACCTCATTGATGTTCGAGAGCACCAAGACTCACATAAATCGAAGGAGGAGACCAAGCGGCCATGGAGCATAGCTCTTCTTCGGCCTTACTATACTTGAGCCATAGGCTCTTCATATGTACATATTTATGACGATGTACATATTATATAATAAACCGGAGCCTCCATTAAAGCGGGGTATCGGTTCTTTTTACATCATGTGTGTGCTTACAAGAGTTTATACTGACAAAGCAGAGCTTTTTTTAAACCGGTCTGTACATCCGCACGAATATAAAGAAAATTACTAGGGGGCTTGGTCATATCTGAACCATAGCTACACCTCTTGATCGGTTTGAAACCACAAAGGGATATCACTAGGGGGCTTGGTTGTTATCACACCATAGCTACACCTCTTGATAGGCGTTTAGCCACAAAGGAAATTATGTGGGGCCAAAGAGAGTGTTGCACAAAGCACAAACTCAAACATGGGCACCCACTAAGCACAGCTCACAAAGTTACTTGGGGACTTTTTGTGCAAAGCAACAAAGAGTTTGAAAGGACCCTTGTAATTGGCTATCAAGCCATGGCTTGGAAGCCTGGTGTATTCACCTAAAACCCCGGGTTAACCTGCCTTCATCAAGTAAGCCACTCCTGTCCAGGTAATCCTGGTATGACCCGTTGAACGTTTGACAAGTCAATCTTTTACAGACCCTGAACTTGTCAAAGTTAAACCAACGATTGGCTAATTGGAGGCCCATCTTAAAAGGCTTTGTTAAATGGTTTAACTCAGAGGCCTGGCAGCCCATGAAAAGCCTCGATTTGGAGCCTGGCAGCTCATAAAAAGCCTTGCATGTTTCTTTTGTTGGAATCTTAGTTGCTAAGTTTTCTGCCTTTATTGAGGTTCATAATATGTTCTGGTAAACCGATGTATTTGGCCCGGCTTGACTTTCAACTACACGTTGTCAGTAAATGATCAGTTACGCGTTCTTTACCCCGATCTAGTTTGACTAAATCGCCAGTGCTTTAAAGAAAACCCAGTGATTCTTATATCCTGGTACGGTTTATTATCATAATTCGGCAAATAAGGACGGAGTTATCAACACTCCGGATTGGTGTTAACACCTTTACCATACAAGTAGTTGGTCAACCAACAAGGAACACAACTCCTTCTGGGTTAAGCATAAATTGATCCCAAAAGGCATAGCAAGTTTTCACATTATCAAAGCGTCACAAAACATG
Source organism: Triticum urartu (assembly GCF_003073215.2). Taxonomy (NCBI): domain Eukaryota; kingdom Viridiplantae; phylum Streptophyta; class Magnoliopsida; order Poales; family Poaceae; genus Triticum; species Triticum urartu. The sequence goes on from NC_053023.1 coordinate 348,378,360, forward strand.
CTCGATGGCATAGATAAAGGAGTTTTTGCTATCCTATTACATGAAGCTTCCAAACGGCTCCAATTGAATAGTTATTTTTAAAACATTGGCACACAATAACTGGTAAACCGGCTCCGGTTTAAGATGCTTCGTCTGGACGGTTTGACGGTTGAGGGTCACTTCTTCTTCATCCCTCCCCAGACGCTGGAAATCAACCGTTGACTAATCGATTCCAGTTAAATCTTGAAACACGACTTCTTCATGGATAAGGGTGGAGGGGTTAACATCAAGAGCAAAGGTATGCTTACGGATTGGAGGCACAAGTTCTTCGACTTCATGGATTTCGGCAGGCTGTCTCTTCCCTTCAGCATCATAAGCCGGTTGGAAATGAGACAAGTCTGTGTCCTCTGCCAGTTTGCTGGCTATTGGCCGCATTTCTTTGGTCAGCCTTCGGAGGTCATCATTGTTGAAGTTTGAACCATCCTCCTTTACACCTAGATATCCTTTAATAATGTCCTCAGCTTCAAGATCAGGGATCCATGCCTTGGCTCTGATTAGTGCGGTTAATGCACCTGCTCTTGCAGCTGCCTTCTTCAGTTCGGTAATCCGGGCTGGTAACATGGCCAGCTTCTCAAGAGTTTCCTTTATTAGTGATGGTGCCGGTTTATTGTAAGCCGCAGTGCAAATAGCCCGCTGGGACCCAGAGTACAACTGTTCAATCAAAGTATATGCCGCTTTAAGTTTCATCCGCATATCTGTGCCCAGATGGGCGATACGAGTGTGTGTGACGGTTTAAAATCAGTGTTCCGATCAATGATAAGGTTCAATGAATTGGATAAACAGCACAAGGAGATACTTAGCAAAGACAGCGGAAGTCATGGCATTGATTTCCCGTTTCAAACCAGCTAGTTCATCTACAACTGGTTTCAGGGCTGCTTCAGCATCCTCAGCTTTTTTGGTTAAACCAGCTTTCTCGGTTTCCCAGTCAGCACGATCTTTGTTAAAAGACTCTTTCAGCTTTTCCATCGCTGCCAGGGCTTTGGTCAGCTCCTCCTTAGCATTCACAGCTTCTGCCTGTTGGGACTTCACATTCTCTTGCAAATTGGCGGTCCGGGCATCTCTATTGCTTAGTTCGGCCTACAACAATGAAGAAATGTGAAGCAATAGGATATATATTTTCTAAAGTACAAAGCGTATAACAAGTTATGCACTTCGTACTTGGGGGCTAATGCCTATTTGCTCTGATTCACTACATTTTTTATAAAGTCTCCAAAACAATGCAAGCATCATCCTTGACACTTGGGGGCTAATGTACATCTGTTCAAAACAGACGCATGGATTAAAACCCGGATTACCTTGCAAAGCTAAACCGTCCTTTGGGGGCTATGCTGAGGAAAGCTATGTCATTACATTGGTAAAGTATTGGCCTTGGTTTTCACTAAGGACCTAATATTTGAGGATCAGTGGCAGAGACTTAAAGTATTACAAAGACCCGGTTCATGATTAACATCATAAAATGGCCCTTGGGGGCTACTTGGGTTGGCATTTCAACTTTGGAATCAAGAAGTAAAGGGAGATGAAAATACCTCATAGGGTTCTTTCATCAAATTCACCAAACCGGCTTCATAGTCACGGTTTGAGTGCAAACGGTTTAAGAAACCGGAGTGAAGCTCTTCAGCGTTGAGATGGGCATAACTTGATAAGTGAGTACTCCATTTGCCCTTCTCCCTAGCAGCACACTCTTCTTTGGCACTATGTTGGGCCAAAATTACGGGATGGCCAGGAGAGCTGTGGCCCATACCAGTAACAATAACATCATCTCCTTGGCCTTCAGTAGGTTTTGCGGGTGATGACGGAGTTTCAGTATCTCTCATTGGACTAGCCCGGTTTGGAGCTGCCGGTTCAGTGTCAGGCACGGCAGGGTCATCTTTTGGTGGTTCATCAGTATTCCGATCTTGAAGGGGCGGTTCATCAGCGGCGGCTTCAGGATGAGGACCCTCCGGTTCACGAGTTTGGTCCAGTTCACCTCTCTACTCTTCTTCAAAAATTGTCTGGTCTTCTGACGGATTGTTAACCCGAGCTTTCTTGCTGGGTCTGGCTTTGGCTCTACAGATAAGTTAAAAGAGGGTTAGCATCTTATTCAAGATTTGTAATGCATTGGAAGAAAGAGTTTGAAAATTTACCCAGCCATAGTTTTTAGAGGAGGGAGTTGGGTTGCTGTCGACTCGCCAGAGGATGAGGGAGGTGTCACCTGATAATTTGAATCGGACGGATTAAGAGGTTGTCTGAAATAACCTGCCTTGGGATAAGAATGGTCAGAAGTGGAAGAGACCTCAGACCGGCGCTTCTGAACCGGGGTATCAGGTAAACTAGTCGAAGTGACCTGCTGGCCACTGTGTCAGGTTGTCCGGCGAGCTTCATGCTGCTGCGTCTTCAAAATAAATGTTGGGTCCAAGTAAGCAAGAGGATGAGAAAAGCTTACTTTCTGGACTACTTGACGGGTTTTTTTGTGTTGGCATAGAGTCTGAACCATAGGAAAGGGTAATTACCTCTACATCATCAGCTTGGATGCCTTCTATGTCCTCCTGATAAAGATCATTGTTAATGAGGTGCATGAAAAGGGAGCCAAGTGAGTCAAGTTCTACCTCAACTTCTGGATCATCAGCATCGTCATCAAGTTCCATGTTGATCCGGTCGCCATTTTCCGCTTTGAGGTCTGCATGACGGCTTTGGTTTCGGGACGAGATGGTTTGCCCGCTTAATCCCCAGTTGGCTTTACTACCTTATCTACGGATTTCCGTTTCCAGAAGGGATCATCACCCTATTCATACATAAACAGAAGAAGGATTACAAGTTGAACACGTTAAAGATATCAATGATGAAAAGGAAGTATAGTGCTTACAGCAGGTGGTTTGTTCTTGGTATAGAAGGGGTTTAAGCCGGTTTGACTACAGACTGATTCCGATTCATTCAAAATTTTCTTTACGCTTTCAGTGACCTCTTCATCGGTCACGTGAATGTTGATATGGCATTGAGGGTCTTGAACATCACCGGTGTACTCACACATTAAACCAGGGCGGCGGCTTATCGGCAAGACGCTCCAAGATATCCAACAGTGCACGAAATCAACGCATGTTAAACCGTTGGCCATAAAGGCCCGGAACTTGGCGAGTTGAGGGGCATATTTGGCCCGTTCTACAAAACTTAAGCGTTGCGGCATTGGATGGGTGTTGGAAAGCCAGTGATCATGATAGCCTACAAGGGGATTCTCATCTTCAGGAGAAGTATCTCTGCAGTAAAACCAGGTCTGGTTCCATTCTTTAGGGTGGCTGTGCAGTTTGGCATGAGGGAATTCAACTTCCTTCCGCTTTTGAATTGAGACACCACCAAGCTCAGTATTGGGGCCATTTACAAACTCTGTACGCCGGTTCAGATGAAAAAAGTCCCGGAACAACTCAGCAGTGGGCTCTTCTTGTAAATACACTTCACAAAAGACCTGGATGTTGCATAGATTGGACACCGAGTTGGGTCCGATATCTTGAGGATGGAGTTGGAAACTAGCAAGCACATCTCGGTAGAACTTTGACCCTGGCGGTTTGAAACCACGGCCTATGTGGTCGACAAAGACCACAACCTCGCCCTGCCTTGGGGTTGGAGGATTTTCTATTCCTGGAACTCGCCATCGAATTTCAGTTTTCTTAGGCAAGGTGCCAATGCTGACCATCCCGTTCAACTGTTCCTCAGTGACCCAAGAACGAGCCCAATTGCAAGCGGCAAAATGTTTGGCCATTGTGAAACAAAAAGCTGGAAAAGAAATGCCGGTTTACAAATCATTCATGGTGGTATACAAGATGCAGTGGAATAAAGATATACAGGTATGTGAAATTGCATAAACCGGAGAAAAATACAATAGTGAATGGCAAGGTCATATCAAGGGCATACATGTGTTGTTAAACCGGACTATTACAATCAACATAAAGAAGGTTTGCCGGTTTACTAGGGGACTAATGGTATGAGATAGATTGTTTTTACAAAGGTAAACCGCTTACGTAGTACAGAGGATACATATCTAAGGCGAAAAGGGCTAAGTAAGGAAAAACAAGTTTCACAGGATCACATGGGAATTTTGGATCTATCGAAGACAGAAAGGCAAAAATATTTTGACCTAAAAAGGGTAGGTGTCACAGCCCTAGCATTGGCCTTCCTTGTCATTGCATCATCATCTTGCATCATGTCTAAATTTCTCAGAAACTTGAAATGGGGACTAACCAAACCCTAGCACCAAATGAATTCGAATAGGCTCAAATAAAATCACTTCCAATAAACCCAAAGTGACTTCAGGAAAAGTCTATCATTTTTGAAACTGGTGAAAACCTCTGACAAAAATGGGTGCATATTTTCCCTAGGTCATTTCAGGTTATTGGATTAAATCATAAGTATTTGAATTGGAGAATTTAATGGCTATAAATATTTTAAATGCTTCAATAATTCTGAAAACATTTGAGGGATGTTAGTAAACATTTTAAAAGTGCCCACAAATTTTCCAAGGAGTTTTAAAAATGGTTTAGTATTATTACTAAATCAAAAACAGAAAAGCAAAATAGAAAATAAAAATAAAAAGAGAGAGCGGGACTTACCTGGCAGAAGCTTACCTGGCGCCCACCAATAGGCCCAGTACTGTAGCTGGCGGCCCAGCCCACAACCGCTGCCCCCTGTCGTCTTCCTCCTTGGACAAAAGGATAGGGGCGCGTGCTCGCCGCCTGCTGGCCACGTGCAGGCCACCTCCACCCTGCCTGCTTCACTCCCCCAATGCCCTGAACACGCCACGCAACCCCCTGACCCCTCTCACTCTTCCCCGTGTCCCTCCTCTCCTCTGCTCTCGCTCTCTCTTCCGAAGCAGAGCGGAGCCGTCGCCGCCGCTCGCCGTTGCTGCGGCCACCGCCTCCCCCTCAACCCCTCGCCGTGCCTGCGAGCTCCGCCTCAACTCTCTCGTCCTCGCCACCAACTCACGCGTCCTCGGCTGCCGTACATCATCGTCCTCGTCATCGTCTTCACCGACGGGCGCCCGAGATTGCCACCGTTGATTCGCCGGCCCCAGCGCTTCCCCGACGTCGCCGTCACCTCTGCTAGCCCCACAGTGAGCTCCTCTCCAGTCCCCCCTTGTTCCCCTCCTCTAGCTCGTCCTCTAGTAGTTGTCACCGCTAGAGCCGTGAGCTCAGTTCCACCGGCGATGGCATCGCCGCGGCCACAGCTCCTGCCCCTCGTGTCGGCATGCATCAACGTGCTCCGGAGGCCCCCAGGAGCCTAACCCACACACTCACTCGCCCTACTTCGCACCCTAGCACTAACCCCGCCAACACCCGAACTCCGGCAGCCGCCAACGTCGTCGTCGGCGTCTTTTCTGACCACCCCGAGCCCAAACACCACCACCACTCGACGCTGCAGCCCCCCAGCTTCACGTAGATGCTCCCCGCGCGCCAAATAGGGCCCTGCAGCGAAATCCCGACTCCCTCCGCCGCGGATTTGGTCGCCGACGGCTAAACGCCGGCAGCTGACGTGGCCGTCATTAGCAGTTAAACACCCCACTAACCAACCCCCCTACGCCACTGACACCTGGGCCCTGTTGCCTAACTAACACTTGTTTAAACCCCTGTTTAGATTAAACTAACCCACGGGCCCCACAGGTCAGCTTGACCTGGCCACGTCACCGTTGACCGGACCCACCTGTCTATGACACTAAGTGTCTCAGGGTCACTGACTAGTGGGTCCCACTGGTCAGGTTTGTTCTGGACCGCGCCCTGTTGACCTACTGATGTCAGGCTGACACAGTAATCCTTTTCTGGAATTTAAATAAATCTTAAATGATTTGTTTGATTCAGAAAATATCCAAAACTTTGAAAAATCATAGAAATTAATCTATAGCTCCAAATGAAATAATTTATATATGAAAAATTATCAGACAAATTCAAGGAATCCATCTGTACCATTTTCATGCATGTTTGAGCTAGTTAACCTCACTGTTTAGGATGAAACATGATTAGGGCAAATTTCATAATAGGTTTGGAGTTGGAATTTGATGTAGTTTTGAATTCCACTTCAATTAAAATGACTTTCTGTTGCATTAGCCCAAACACCAGCATGTTGCCATGTCATGATCATACATCATATTGTTGCATTGCGTTGATTGTGTTTCTTCCTTGTTTGCCGGTGTTTGTCCCCTCTCAGTAGACGTGGTTTCGACGATGTGATCGATGACACCGATGAAGAGCTATACTATATTCAGAAGTGCCAGGCAAGCAAAACCCCCTTGTTCATTCCGATACAATCCCACTCTCTCGCTCCTGCTCTCTTTCACTGCATTAGGACAACAACGTTTCAACTGTTACATGTTGCGGTAGCTGAACCCCTTTCCTCTGCATGACCTGACATTGCCACAGTAAATAGATGAAACCCACTAGCATGAGTAGGAGTTGTTTGAGCCCTGATGTGCCTACTCATTCATGTTTGTTGTCATGCCTGCTACTTCTTAGAGTTGAGTCAGGTCTGATTCATCGGGGATGAATTGGAATGTGGTGAATATGTCCTACTGTTGAGAGCTAATTAAGTGTGTGAACATGATTTGGTAAAGGTAGCGGTGAGAGGCCATGTAGGAGTACATGGTGGGTTGTCTCATTGCAGCCGTCCTTACGAACTGAGTTCTGTGTTTATGATCCATGAATAGCTACTACCACGCATTGGAATGCTTAAGTGCCCCTTTCGACTTATTAATCAACTCGATCTCTGTCCAGAAGTTGCCACTAGTTTCTGGTGTTTGTAGGTAGTGTTAGTAGTCTACCAAGTGGCACCCGGTACAGGTGGGCTTGGGACAGACTAGGCACAGTGGCACGGTGTACCAAGTGGCACCCGGATGGTGGGCTTGGGAACCCTGCACACATCGTTTGGGGCCGTGAGCGACACCCCGGCCGGATCTCCTTGCGGATGGAACCCGAATAGGCGATAAACCTGGACTAGAGACTTGTTGGTTAGTCAGGTCGTGGCCGACTCCCTCGCCCGGCTTCCGCTTGAAGCTTGCCGAGGTACATGACGTGTACAGGGCGATAAGTGGCGAGAGCGTGTGTGAAGAAGTACACCCCTGCAGGGTTATCATTATCTATTCGAATAGCCGGATTCCTCGGATATGGAAACTTGGACCCCTTGCATAGTTCATAGGCAAGTGAAAGTGGATACTCTAAAACTCGCAAGATAAGCGTGAGTGCTATGGATGGCGCTCTCGCAGGGAGACGGGAGCGGATCCATAGTGGTGTATTGGTATGGTGAAAGTGCGCCACCTCAAAAGAGTTACTTGCAGTCGTAGTTCAGGTTAGCCACTGAGTCAAAGCTGGCTTGCTGCAGTTAAACTCCACCACCCCCTTTGTTGATATCGATGTATATGTAGTTAGTTCTGATGTAAGTCTGCTCGGTACATTTGTACTCACGTTTGCTTATTTTATGTTTTGTAGAGAGACTTCAGTCTCGTTAGTAGTTCCACGTGGACTTCGATGTTTAGCTTGTTACCTCAGCTACGATCTTGTGCCCTCGACAGGATCTGGTAGATAGTCAGGCTTCTCAGCCTTTTTCATTTATAGATGTCTGTACTCAGACATGTTAAGCTTCCGCATGTGCTTTGTTTCTATGCTATGATTGTTGGGTCATGAGACCCATGTTTGTAATATCTCGCTCCTCGGAGCCTAATGAAAAAAGTCATTGAGTCGTAGAGTCTTGTTGTGATGCCATGTTGTATTGCACATATTGAGCATATTGTGTGTATGATTGAAATTCTTGGTATGTGTGGGATCCGACAACCTAGTTGTTTATCCTTGGTAGCCTCTCTTATGGGGAAATGTAGTCTTGTGCTTCCATGCGCCATAGTAGTCCGCTACAGCCCGGTTCACCGGAGTCCTGCTAGCCCCGCACTACTGCTCCGGAACACTTGACTGGCCGGCATGTGATGCACTTCGTTCCTGTGTCTGTCCCTTCGGGGAAATGTCACGCAGTGACATCCGGAGTCCTGCCTAGCCTGCTACAACCCGGTTCACCGGAGTCCTGTTAGCCCAGTGCTACAGCCGGATTCACACACTGCTGATCGACATGCTCGATGTTGATTCATGTATGCCTGTCCCCGTAAGTTAGTGCCACTTTGGGTTCAGGACTAGTCATGTCGGCCCAGGTTCCCTGTCATATGGATGCTAGCGACACTATAATATACGTGAGCCAAAAGGCGCAAACGGTCCCGAGCCATGGTAAGCACTACACCACAGCACTACATCATCAACAGCCAGGTTGGTCGGAAATACAGCTTCCGCTGACAGACAGTCGGTCGGGAAAGAGTATTGCCAACCGATACCGTCTGTTGGGGAAAGTCTAGACGGGAAAGCCCTTTCCCGACCGACATATCTTTCCCAACCGACTGTTGGGCAGCTATGGTGCATCTTTCCCGACCAACAGTCTATTGGGCCTGCCATGGGCCTTTCCCGACCAACACACTGTTGGGGTAGCCATGGGCCTTTCCCGACCAATGGTTTGTTGGGGTAACCATGTACCTTTCCCAACCAACATTCTGTTGGGGCTTGCATTAGCCTTTCCCGACCGACTGTAAGACGGGGTTTGTTTTGCCGACCAACAATCATATTGTGTTTTCTTTTGATGACCAACATTGTTTATCCAACCACAACTTTAATTAGCATATGCTAAAGATTGTCACATACATATAATTCATGTTTCTAAGGATAGTCAACAAGACACCATATATTAGGTGCACCAAACATTTTTTATTCCATTTAACTAACAATCACATACATACACTTCAGTTTGTTCTAGACATAACCACCAAGACACCATGTCACGTACATACACTTCACTCTGTTCTAGACATAACCGTCAAGACACCATACATCAGGTTCACAGAAGGACAGCTAAAAGATGCAACTGTGATACATCAGTTATACAAAATGAGAGCTAAAACATCCAGTTGATGTGGATCGCTGGCTTCATGGCTCATAGTGAGTCCATCCTTGTGTTTGCTTCCTACAAAAGTCCAACAAATCTCAAATATTACAATGCTTAATTAATCTATGAAATTGAATGCAGGCAGAATTCACATGTGCACTACACACACACAACATCACAAAATGAAGAATACACTTACCTAATCTAAAAAAATAGCATATCCATACATGAAGACTGCCAATCGACTTCCAGCAGTAGCCATGGATGTGGCATAGAAACCCTCAATTAACTTCTTGTATATCCATTTGGAAGGAAATGCATCATTTACTTTGTACAATTGCTGAGCATATAGTGTTCCTGGGGATATACCTAAGTTACTGTACTAGCAGCCAATATTCCAACACTTGTTTCCAAAAAAATAAACATACAACTTTGAAGATAGTGGATACAGTGAGCTAAAAGCTAAATATATGCAAGCGTGACTCTTTCAGTAGATGTATAGATTTCTGGTAGTTCAAACTGGATAAATGGAGTTGAAAGTTAATTATAGATGTGACTCTTTCTCAATGCCTAAAAGTATTATCTTAGCTCACCTAACATTGTTTTGGGCAGGAAGGGGGAACACTTAAAATGTACATGTGTCCAAAAGGTTCCCAGCATTTTCACCCAGAATGGAAATAGGATTAAGAACAAATTAAATCCCCAAAAATAAGAGTAATATGACGGAAAGAAGCTACAACAGCAAAGTAGATTCACCTGGTATCCTTGCCAAGGTAGGCGGACGCAGACTACTATTTAGCTTTGACTTGAATACACCATGATAATTGAAATCCTTAGTATTGGATGATATGCTCTGTTGAATTTGGCTCAAAAGGTTAAATATTCTAGATTGTATAATCAAAGCCATGAACAAAATCCATCAAAATCAGGCATTTAAAGCAAGTAGGTTGGGACCAATATATTATGCACAAAATAGTTATTATTGAGATGAAATTATACCAGTCATACATGCCATCACTTTAGCCTGCACTACAATAGTTATCGAAATAAAGAACAATGCAGAAGAATAATTAGAATGCTCAATGCTGCATATAGTTCACCCTAACAAATGGTTCAGTTCCTTCTAATTAATGTATGATTAACTCAGAATGGATAATTAGTATGGAATATTAGATAGTGAAAAAGTTCTAGGTGATGCAAATTCATTTGTACATGGGGATTTATCCTAATGGCTCGTAGGGTGCCTCTAATCAGTAATTATAACATAATTGTAGGTGAGGAATTGAAGGTCGCCTTTCCTATTTCCATTTCTTCCCAAGTGAGTATGCACACTAGCATAACCAACACTTCCCCTGTTCACGAGAGGAAAAACGAAATCAAGAGAGTATGTTAACTTATCAACACATCAAGTCATGGATGAATTGTCACCCTTTTACGCAAGAGAATTCTATAAAAACAGCTGACAATCTACTAGAGTATCAACACAGGGCTATGGTGACAAAGTAAACTTGAATTCTAAGTTCAACTACGAGTATACAAATACAAAGCCTATTGCCTGCTATGCTCTGCTTTACTGAATTAGTTGAGATATGGGCATACAGAAGCTATTATCTACTGGATGATACAAATACGACTATACAAAATTTATCCAGCTTCTGGTTCTTTTATCATACGCAACATACCAATTTGTTTTATTGATAAATTAGTGTCTAAGTGTATATTCTCAAAAAATAGCAGAACGGTGATTCAGAAATACTTTATTTTCATGCAAAATAACAAGAATAACAGCAGCCAACTTGAGAGATCCAACAACACCCTAGGATGCCCACTTCCGATGCCATGTATGTTATGACAAAAAACATCATATTTGCTAAACTTGTACACACACCATATTTATGTCATTCGGATAAGCTAAAATGGTGTGGATTAAACTACACTCCATTCATAACACAAAGAGAGAAATTGACAGTTTGAAAGTAAGGATGTTTAACTACCAAAGTTCCTCCAAATTGTATCCTATCCCTGTTTGTATAGTTCATATGATTAATAGATGCATAAACATACCTAATAATGAGCTAGCAGGTGAAATTTACATAGCCAGGATTCCCAGGACACCATGTGCTACAAGTTCTCAAAAATCCATTTCTGTAGCAAAAATCACACTGATATTGGCAATGCTCTTGGCAGGCCCTTGAGGTAAATAGGCAAATGCGGACACACCATGTCTCGATTGAGCCATGCAATCTTCAGAGTGTCAATGCTGTCAAGTAAAAGTAACAAATGCATCTATAATATTTAGTTGGTTAGGTACAGACTTGCAACTTCAGAAAATCTCCAGAAAATCTCCCAAAGAAAATAATCATGGATTAATGTACAAAAATCATGTATTCATACGCTTACTATCAAAGCATTAATCATATATAATGTTGAAACAATAAAATAAATACTTACACTGGAACCACAAAAATCTACTAAAGTTTCAGTGGCCTTCTGTTTTAGTTAGTAGTTGAGTAATTGCCCAAACATCCACCAAACCTATTCAAGTTCGTTTCACCCTACAAAAAAACATTATCCAATTAAGTCTGCTAGCAATCACACAATGTAAATAAACAATAATTGTAATCGATGGCTAGGGTTTGAACTTTACTTCTTCAAGAACTTAATTATTTCCATGAATCAAAGCAGAACTGATTTTTTTAAAGAAACCAATCTGTAGAGAGATGGGGGCACCAGCCACTGGGCTATGGAAGGTTCATCGCTTGGAGTTAAAATGTGCACACAGACACACACACACACACAAAGAGAGAGAGAGAGAGCTTACAGATGTCGTTGCCGCCAGGCATGTCTAAGAGAGATGGGGGCACCAACCAGGTAGCCACCACACTCCTAGTCGCTAGAAGATAAGGGAGCAGAGGCCACCTGCCTCGTTCTGAACCACCAGGACCGAAAGGACCTTGTCCCGCTCAGATCTGCTACCATGGGAGGGGGGAGAGGGAGCTGGGTATGGGTTGGGGCGGTGGCGCCATGGGAGCGAGGGGAGAGGTGGCCTCAACGGGCGCTTGGGCACGAACAGGAAGTGCCACCGATGGCAGCTGGGTGAGAGCATCGGCGCCACAGGACCACCTCCACATGGGAAAAAAGCAGCGATGTGGGGATGGTGATGGAGTGGTGGGAGGAAGAGATGGACAGAGTGGGGGAAGCATCACCGAATGCGAGCGCCAGCATCGCCGCCGCCGCGGCCGCTCAGATCAGGATGGGGAAGAGATTAGGGGGAGAGGTAGCGGTGTGGTGTTGATTTTTTGGAGCCGAATGGTGTATGAGGAGGGGTTTTTTTTGAGGGAAATGAGGAGGTGGGCTGTGAGGGTGCGCGGCATGAAAAATTCGGCCTGGGTTTCGCGCTAAGTCGCGTGCACGGCCCAGTTGGCGACCCACGATCGGTCGGCAATATTTCCCGACCGACTGTGTGACAGTACTGCAATTATCACCGACCAACGGTTTGATGCTATAAATTTTAGCATTCCTGACCGACAGTTGGTCGCTATATGTGAGTAATACCGACCAATAGTCTGATTGAAGTTTTTCCAACAAACAGTCGGTCAGCGAAACTGACTTTTTCGAACAGACGTCTGAAGGGAATGCAGTGTCGTGGTGTAGTGAAGGCGACACCCGTGGGAATACTGTGCGTGAGGCCGCAAAGTGATATGAGGTGTTACCGGCTAGATCGATGTGATTTGGAATCGGGGTCCTGACAGTAGGACCCGAAACCATTTATGAAGGATTAGATCAGTTTTTGCGCATAAGGGTTTGTGGTGGTAACAGAAGATTAGCCACGGCAAGGGATACGTCAGGCGTGAAGTGTCCATCTATAGACTAAGGAGGAATAGGGAAGAACAACACCGAAGCATTGATGAAATTCATAGAACTGCGAAGAACAGGAAACCCTAATGAATCTAAGGAAGGAGGAAAGGACTTACTGCAGCCGCGGAAGCAGCGGAGGTGTGCTGCGGAACTCTGGTACTAATAGGTTGATGCATCGCCCAATGGTGAGGCAGAGGCGAGGCTTGACGATGGCAGTGGCGCTCAAGTGCGGAGGTGTCGCAAGGAGTAAGAAGAAGCGAATGAGATGAAGGCAAAAAATGATAAGGACCCGTGGCCCTATTTATAAGGCGAAGCGATAAGGCGACGAGTGCGGGAATCAAGGAGCTCAAAAATGGATAGTTAATAATGGTGTCGCTTCGATGGCTGGATATGCATTAATGAAGGTAATCCTCAGCTTCAACAGAGAGATGACGTCAGGGCGGTTTATCATGATTCTGGAATGTGACGTCACGGCGGTTTACAAGATCAAGGTGAAGATGCAAGGGAGGAATTTTTCTAAGTATTGAAGATTGACATGAACAAGTTCAAACCAATCTGGGGCCTAATGTTGGGGATATTACTACTGTACGTAAACCGGCCAGGGGTAGCCGGATTAACCTTATGAAGATTAGAAGCCCATGAAGACGTAAGAATGATGGCGCTTTATGAAGGCCCAAGGCTGAGAGGCGAGTTAAGGCATGTAGATGTAAACCGACCTTGTTATGTAACTTGCATTGTAAGATAGGAAGGATAGAGGCCGAACCGGACACGTTTATGATCCGACTTCGGGACTCTGTAAACCGGCGGGCGTCAACCTATGTAGATAAAGGGATGACTCGGCAGCGGTTTAGGGACAACAAACAACAACTCGAGAGCCAGACAAAGCGGATTCGCTCCCTGGCCTTCGAAACCCCAGCAATATCAATCACAATTAGACGTAGGCTTTTACCTTCATCGATGGGGCCGAACTAGTATAAACTCCCCATGTCCCCTTGTCCGGTTTAACCCCTTTAAGCTAACCCATTGCGATGGCTCCACGACTAAGTCCTTTCACAAGGACATCTGTCGTGACAAACTCACGACAAGCAGCAAGAAGGATCGATCGGACATAGTTAGCATCGAAGGAATCGGCCGACTTCAGTTAGCAGCGAAGGAATCTCTCAGGGTCAGTTAGCAGTGAAGGGATAGATCGATCGTCTTAAGTATGTAGTGGGATCGATCCCTCGTGTTCAATATAGCTAGTGCAATCACTCGGCTTCAGTAAGAGAACACCTCGCAAGGCCTCAGTTAGCAAGCAACTCACACATACATGTGTACAAGAGAAATGTACAAACCACACTGCATCAGTCGGCCCCGACGACCCACCATAACAGGGAACTCCCCAATATTTTTGTCACCCTCTTTTCTACCACGATTGTTTACATCATGGACGACCCAAAGAATGTCATGCAGGTGCGTCTCCGGCCGGCCCAGGATGAAAAGCCCATTTTCTATCATGATTTTCTGTCATAGAAGTGGGAGCCCACCACATTTATTATGATACATGTTTTTGTCACAATTATCGTCATAGTAGTGTCATGACCATGAGAGAAAAATAAATTCGTTCGCGCCATAATGTCACAAATGTGTCTTTTTTTGTAGCGTGATGCCCTGCCAGGAATGGGGAGAGCACCTCTGTGATTCAGTTATGCGATAGCCTGTTTGTAGCTTCATCATTGCCGCCGTCGGCCGTGTCAACCTCGATCCCGACCATGTGGTGGCCAGGCTCGAGCGCATCCTTGGCAGAGTTGATGTCCCCGATGAAGTATAATATCACCAACATGAGATCTTGAGGATGCAGGTGATGGACGGAATTTGCTAGTAGTGTACAGACATGGGGATGGAGTGGTTCCGCGTGCATGTCATGTGCGCGATTGCACACTACCAAGCTCTATTGGAAGAGGCCCAGCAGCCCCAAGAGCCTCCCAATGCCAGCAGATGATACGTCTCCATCGTATCTATAATTTTTGATTGTTCCATTCCAATATTCTACAACTTTTATATACTTTCAGCAACTTTTTATACTATTTTTGGGACTACCATATTGATCTAGTGCCCAGTGCCAGTTCCTGTTTGTTGCATGTTTTTTGTTTCACAGAAAATCCATATCAAATGGAGTCCAACGGGATAAAAATTGACGGAGATTTTTTGGAATATATGTGATTTTTGGGAAGAAGAATTAACGCGAGACGATGCCCGCGGGGGCCACGAGGCATGGGGCGTGCCCTGGGCCCTCGTAGCCACCCCGTAAGGCAGTTGGTGCCCTTCTTTAGCCGCAAGAAAGCCCATATCCAGATAAAAAGTGTGTCCAAATTTCATCCCAATCGGAGTTACGGATCTCCGGTAATTTAAGAAACGGTGAAAGGGCAGAACCAGAAATGCAGAAACAGAGAGACAGATCCAATCTAGGAGGGGCTCTCGCCCCTCCACCACCATGGAGGCCATGGACCAGCGGGGAAACCCTTCTCCCATCTAGGGAGAACGTCAAGGAAGAAGAATAAGAAGAAGGGGGGCCCTCTCCCCCTCTCTCCCGGTGGCGCCGGAACGCCGCCGGGGCTATCATCGTGTGACGGCGATCTACACCAACACCTCCTTCATCTTCACCAACATCTTCATCACCTTCCCCCATCTATCTACAGCGGTCCACTCTTCCGCTACCCGCTATACGCTCTACTTGAACATCGTGCTTTATGCTTCATATTATTATCCAATGATGTGTTGCCATCCTATGATGTCTGAGTAGATTTTCGTTGTCCTATCAGTAATTGGTCAATTGCTATGATTGGTTTAATTAGCTTGAGGTTATGTTGTTGTCCTTTGGTGCCCATCATATGATCATGCGCGTGGATCACACCATAGGTTTAGTTGTATGTTGATAGGATTATGTATTAGAGGGCAAGAGTGACAGAAGCTTCAACCTAGCATAGAAATTGATGCATACGGGAATGAAGGGGGACCAATTTATCTTAATGCTATGGCTGGGTTTTACCTTAATGAACGTTAGTAGTTGCAGATGCTTGCTAATAGTTCCAATCATAAGTGCATAGAATTCCAAGTGAGGGATGACATGCTAGCAGTGGCCTCTCCCACATAAAACTTGCTATCAGTCTAGTAAAGTAGTCAATTGCTTAGGGACAATTTCGCAACTCCTACCACCACTTTTCCACACTCGCTATACTAACTTTATTGCTTCTTTACCAAAACAGCCCCTACTTTTTATTTAGGCGCCCTTTATTATCTTGCAAACCTGTCCAAAAACACCTACAAAGTACTTCTAGTTTCATACATGTGCTAGGTAAAGCGAATGTTAAGCATGCGTAGAGTTGTATCGGTGGTCGATAGAACTTGAGGGAATATTTGTTCTACCTTTAGCTCCTCATTGGGTTCGACACTCTTACTTATCGAAAGAGTCTACAATTGATCCCCTATATATGTGGGTTATCAAGACCTTTTTCTGGAGCCATTGCCGGGGAGTTATAGCATGGGGTGAATATTCTCGTGTGTGCTTGTTTGCTTTATCACTATGTAGTTTTTATTTTGTGCTCTTGTTTTCTATCTTTAGTTATGGGTAGGAAACGTAAAATATCAAAAAAATAGTTGTACCTACTACACCAATGGTTGAGGAACCACTCAAAATCAATCACACTCCTGAAGCTTTTTACTTGGATCATCTTCGATCCCTTTGTGCTCATGCAGAAACCCCAACTATCTTTGCTGAGATCTTTAGATGAGCATGCTTGTTATGTGCGACACCACATATCTGAAAAAGGGATACTTTACTGGATAAATTCATCGTTTTGTAGTGCTATGCTTGGAATTTACGTGAAATATATGATTGTACTTGTTGTTCCAAAGACCCTAAGAAACACCTTCCTTACCAATGTGAGTTTATGATAATGGAATCGTATCTTCATATACTAAGGGTGTTTATAATTACTATTATGTTCAACAAATTGAAGAATTTGTTGCTTTTAGGGGTACTTGTGAAAGTGCTTCCTTTATTGAAGAGTGTGATACTACACTCTACAAATCTGAAAACTTGGCCATACTTAAATATTGTTATGATAATTATGCTTCTAAAACTTATATTAAACCATATATTGAGGACTCCTCCGCTGTCCAAGAAGAGACTAATATTTTGCAGGAGTCTATAGAAGAAATTAATGACATTGTGAGCTCATTGGATGAAAAAGATGAGGAGGAGAGTGAAGAACAAAAGGAGAAAGAGCGGATTGATCACCCGTTCCCACCTTCTAATGAGAGTAACTCTTCAACTCATACATTGTTTAATTTCCCGTCGTGCTTACTGAAGGATGATTGCTATGATGATTGTCATGATCCCGTTGATTCTTTTGAAATATCCCTTTTTCATTAAGCTTGCTATGCTTGTGGCCAAGATGCCAATATGAATTATTCTTATGGAGATGAACTGGCTATTAGTTCCTTATGTTAAACATAAAATTGTTGCTATTGCACCCACGCATGATAGTCCTATTATCTTTTTGAATTCTCTCGACTACACTATATCGGAGAAGTTTGCCCTTATTAAGGATTATATTGATGGGTTGCGTTTTACTACTACACATGATGATTTTGATAGATATAATATGCATGTGTTTGCTGCTCCTACTTGCAATTATTATGAGAGAGGAACTACATATCCCCCTCTGCATGTTTCCAATATGATAAAATTGCAAGAAATTGTTTATACTATGTAGTGGCCTTTACTATGTGTGAATGAATTGTTCTTTTATGACATGCCGATGCATAGGAAGAGAGTTAGACTTCGTAGTTGCATGATATATGTTGCTTTGTGCTCAACGCTAAATGCCAAATCATTGCTAATTCAAATTGGCTTTGATGCACCTTGGGATCCGGGTGGATCCACTACTTGAGCACTATATGCCTGGCTTAATGGATTTAAAGAAAGAGCTGCTAAGGAGACAACCAGAAATTTTAGAGAGTCATTTATTTCTGTTTTGTGCTTTTATAAAGTTTAAAATTAGAAATAATGTGCCAAGGTTTGCCTTTAGGATGTTTACATTGCTTGTTGGTTTGTGCGGTGCAAGACAGAAACTTTGGCTGTAGTGCGCGATTTTACATTTTTTTACTAGAACGTCAAACGGTTCTAAAACTTTCTGCACTGTATTTCTATACAAATTATTGATTTGTCCTAATTTTTAAAGAATTTTTGGAGTAATAGAGGTATGGTGAATGTTCAGATTATTACAGACTATCCTGTTTAAGACAGATTCTGTTTTTGATGCATAGTTTGCTTGTTTTGATGAAACTGTCAATTTCTATCAGTGGATTAAGCCATGGAAAAGTTATATTACAGTAGATAAAATGCAAAAACAAAATATTAATTGGTTTGCAATAATACTTAGAGTAGTGATTTGCTTTATTATACTAATGGATCTTACTGAGTGTTCTGTTGAGTTTTGTGTGGATGAAGTGTTCGAAGATCGAGGAGGTCTCGATGTGAGTAGAAGGAGGAGAGGCAAGAGCTCAAGGTTGGCGATGCCCAAGGCACCCCAAGTAAATATTCAAGGAGACAAGAGCTCAAGCTTGGGGGATGCCCAATGCGTCTAAGCTTGGGGATGCCCCGGAAGGCATCCCATCTTTCTTCAACAATTATCGGCATGTTTTCGGATTCATTTCGTTCATATGATATGTGCAAATCTTGGAGCGTTTTTTGCACCATGCTGGTATGATATAGTCCATGGTTGATTTATAGAATGCTCTTTGCACTTCACTTAAATCTTTTGAGTATGTCTTTATAGAATGCTTCATGTGCGTCACTTATATCATTTGAAGTTTGGATTGCCTGTTTCTCTTCACTTAGAAAAACGTCATTTGTAGAATGCTCTTTGGCTTCACTTAAATTTTTAGAGCATGGGAATATCTTTTGTAGAAAAAATTAAACTCTCTTTCTTCATTTATATATATTTGGAGAGATGACAGGAATTGGTCATTCACATGGTTAGTCATAAAATCCTACATAAAACTTGTAGATCACTGAATATGATATGTTTGTCTTCCAATAGTTTTGTGATAGAAAGATGGTGATATTAGATTCATGCTAGTGGGTAGTTGTGGATTGTAGAAATATTTGTGTTGAGGTTTGTGATTCCTATAGCATGCACGTATGGTGAACCGTTATGTAACGAAGTTGGAGCATGAGGTATTTATTTGATTGTCTTCCTTATGAGTGCACTACTGGAATTTGGCATTTTGTCATCTGCCTCCTCTTTGCCGTCCGTCAGTTGATGGCAAAGGGGCTCTTTGCCATAATCTTTGTGTAAGTGGACGGCAAAGAAATGGAAGATGGCAAAAAGGCTATTTGCCGTCAGCTGCTTCTTGGCCGTCAGCCAGCTGACGACAAAGAGCTAGAAGGAAGACGACAAGGAGCCAGGTGGGACCCACAGATTCTTTGTCGACTGCCTAATGTTTGCCCTCCGCTGGCGGACGGCAAAGAAAGGGCCCAGGTTACGGCCGTCTCCCCCTTCTGCTCTGCGAGCCCTTTGCCGTTCACTAGCGGGCGGCAAAGAACGTGCCCCCTATCTCTCTCTCCGGCCCCACCCCCTCTCTCTCCCCTCTCTCTCACTCCACCCCACGCCCGCACCGCCGCCGCCGAGCACCGCCACCGCCCCACCCCGCCGCAGCACCACCCCGCCTCCCCGGAGCCCTGCGGCCCCGTCGCCACCACTGCCCAGCGCCACCTCCGCCCGGCCAGCGCCGCCCCACCCCTGCCGCAGGTGAACCCCGGCCACACCCCTCTTCTCCTCTTTTTTTCTACTGTTTTTTTTTTCTGTTTTTTTAGTTTAGATTACTTTTAGTTTTGTTTTAGATTTACTTTCGTTTAGATTACTTTTAGTTTGGTTTTATATTTAGTTTAGTTTAGATTACTTTTAGTTTGGTCTTAGGTTTAGTTTAGTTTTAGGTTTATGTTTAGTCATGAAAAAACTAATAATAATTAGAAGAATAGGAGGAGAAGAAGAATAGCTAGGTTTAGGTGTAGTTTTTTTCCCTGTTTTGATTTAGGTTAATTAGTGCTAGGTTTAAGAAGAGGAAAAATGAGAAGAAGAAGAAGAAGAAGAAGAAGAAGAAGAAGAAGAAGAAGAAGAAGAAGAAGAATAAGAGGAGGAGGAGGAGGAGGAGGAGAAAGAAGAAGAAGAAGAAGAAGAAGAAGATGATGATGATGAAGAAGAAGAAGAAAGAGGAGAGGAGGAGAAGAAGAAGAAAGCAAGAGGAGAGGAGGAGGAGAAGAATACCACCGACACCCTAACCCCGACCACCGACACCCCAACACCTGACACCCCGACCAGCAACACCCCGACCCCGACCACCGACACCCCGAAACCCTGAGACCCCGACAATCAACACCCCGACCCCCCCCCCACCCTAATGTCTACTACACAACCTTGTTCTTGTAGACGTTGTTGGGCCTCCAAGTGCATAGGTTTGTAGGACAGTAGCAAATTTCCCTCAAGGGGATGACCTAAGGTTTATCAATCCATGGGAGGCGTAGGATGAAGATGGTGTCTCTCAAGCAACCCTGCAACCAAATAACAAAGAGTCTCTTGTGTCCCCAACACACCCTATACAATGGTAAATTGTATAGGTGCACTAGTTCAGCGAAGAGATGGTGATACAAGTGCAATATGGATGGTGGATATAGGTTTTTGTAATGTGAAAATATAAAAACAACAAGGTAACTAATGATAAAAGTGAGCACAAACGGTATTGCAATGCTAGGAAAGAAGGCCTAGGTTTCATACTTTCACTAGTGCAAGTTCTCTCAACAATAATAACATAATTGGACCATATAACTACCCCTCAACATGCACCAAAGAGTCACTCCAAAGTCACTAATAGTGGAGAACAAACGAAGAGATTATTGTAGGGTACGAAATCACCTCAATGTTATTCTTTCTGATTGATCTATTCAAGAGTTCGTACTAGAATAACACCTTAAGACACAAAACAACCAAAACCCTAATGTCACCTAGATACTCCAATGTCACCTCAAGTATCCGTGGGTATGATTATACGATATGCATCACACAATCTCAGATTCATCTATTCAACCAACACAAAGAACTTCAAAGAGTGCCCCAAAGTTTCTACCGGAGAGTCAAGACGAAAACGTGTGCCAACCCCAATGCATAAGTTCACGAGGTCACAAAACTCGCAAGTTGATCACCAAAGCATACATCAAGTGGATCACGTGATATCCCATTGTCACCACAGATAAACACATGCAAGACATACATCAAGTGTTCTCAAATCCTTAAAGACTCAATCCGATAAGATAACTTCAAAGGGAAAACTCAATCCATCACAAGAGAGGAGAGGGGGAGAAACATCATAAGATCCAAATATAATAGCAAAGCTCGCGATACATCAAGATCCTGCCGACTCAAGAAAACGAGAGAGAGAGAGAGAGAGATCAAACACATAGCTATTGGTACATACCCTCAGCCCCGAGGGTGAACTACTCCCTCCTCGTCATGGAGAGTGCCGGGATGATGAAGATGGCCACTGGTGAGGGATTCCCCCTCCGGCAGGGTGCCGGAACAGGGTCCCGATTGGTTTTTGGTGGCTATAGAGGCTTGCGGCGGCGGAACTCCCGATCTATTCTGCTCCTCGATGTTTTTAGGGTATATGGACATATACAGGCGAAATAAGTCAGTCAGGGGAGCCATGAGGGGCCCACGAGGGTGGGGGCATGCTCAGGGGGTAGGGCCTGCCTCCCTGCCTCGTGGCTTCCTCACATCTACTCCAAAAATAACTCTCCCGAAGGTTTCATTCCGTTTGGACTCCGTTTGATATTCCTTTTCATCGAAACACTGAAATAGGCAAGAAAACAGCAATTTCGGTTGGGCCTCCGGTTAATAGGTTAGTCCCAAAAATAATATAAAAGTGTTTAGTAAAGCCCATAAACATCCAAAACAGATAATTTAATAGCATAAATACTTCATAAATTATAGATACGTTGGAGACGTATCAGCATCCCCAAGCTTAATTCCTGCTCGTCCCCGAGTAGGTAAGTGATGAAAGAAATAATTTATGAAGTGTGAATGCTAGCAGGTGCACAAGTTTGATCAATGGTAATTTCAATCATGTTTTCTAGCATCATTATATACCATAATAGTAGCTCAACTCATAGGACTTCTCATGATCAAGTAACAAGCTATTCACATGTTAAAGTATAGATCATAAACTTTCTTGAAAACTAACGAACTGTGTTATTAGACATCAAACAATTACAATTCATATTATTTTCAGGAAGGGTCTATGTCAGAGCTTTGATTCAGCAAACTTCACATACTCAACTATCATTTAGTATTTCACAATTGCTAACACTCACGTGATATTTATGGGTTCAAAGTTTTAATCAGACACAACGAAAGATACGGGCTTATAGATTCGCCTCCCAACCTTTTACCTCAAGGGTAATGTCAACAATAATAGTTCATGATGCCTTACATCCAATTGGATATATATATATATATTAGGATCTTTCCAACACAATGTGCTTGCCAAAGGATAAAATGTAAAAAGGAAAGGTGAAGATCACCATGACTCTTGCATAATGTATAAGACAAGAATAAAAGATAGGCCCTTCGCAGAGGGAAGCAGAGGTTGTCATGCACTTTTATAGTTGGATGCACAAAATCTTAATGCGAAAGAACGTCACTTTATATTGCCACTTGTGATAGGGACCTTTATTATGCAGTCCGTCGCTTTTATTACTTCCACATCACAAGATCGTATAAAGCTTATTTTCTCCACACTAATAGATCATACATATTTAGAGAGCAATTTTTATTGCATGCACCGATGACAACTTACTTGAAGGATCTTACTCAATCCATAGGTAGGTATGGTGGACTCTCATGGCAATACTGGTTTAAGGGATGTTTGGAAGCACAAGTAGTATCTCTACTTGGTGCAAAGAATTTGACTAGCATGAGGGGGAAAGGCAAGCACAACATGTTGGATGACCCCTGACAATCTACTTTATTTCAGATATAAGAAAACATAACCCATTACGTTGTCTTCCTTGTCCAACATCAACATTTTAACATGTCATATTTTAATGAGTGCTCACAATTACAAAAGATGTCCAAGATAGTATTTTATATGTGAAATCTCTCTTCCCTCAATATTCTTTCATGAATTGTTCAAGTGACCAATACAATGTTTGCTAACCTTCAGCAAATTTACCACCTCTACTTCTTATATGTGAATTCATTACTCCCCATGGGATAAGCATATGAAACATATATAATTTCAGATTTATTATATTCAATTCATTCAACCATTTACTCATAGGATATATGTGAAGCACGTGAGTGAATAACAAACTACTCCGAAAGATATAAGTGAAGATCAATGAGTAGTTAAATAATTATTTAGATATGTGAAGACTCTCCCATTTAATAATTTAAGATCTTGATATTTTGTTCAAACATAAATCAAAAAAATTACATCTAATAATAGCAAACATCATGTGAAGAAGCAAAAACTTAGGATCAACTGATACTAACTGATAGTTGTTGAACAAGAAAGGTGGGATGCCAACCGGGGCATCCCCAAGCTTAGACGCTTGAGACTTCTTGATATATTATCTTGGGATGCCTTGGGCATCCCCAAGCATGAGCTTTTGTGTCTCGTTAATTCCTATCATATCACGGTCTCCCTAAATCTCAAAAGCTTCATCCACACAAAACTCAACAAGGACTCGTGAGATAAGTTAGTATAAACCGATGCAAAAAACCTTATCATACTCTTGTGTAGAAAATCACTAAAATTATTAATCAACATTGCATACTAAATGCCTCCGCATATTTAATAGTCCAATCCTCAAATAGAATCATTAAACAAGCAAACATATGCAAACAATGCAAACATAACAGCAATCTGCCTAAACAGGACAGTCTGTGAAGAATGCAGCAAGATCCATACTTACCTAGCTCCAAAAATTATGAAAGAAAATTCCCACTTTAGTAAATTTATCAGAACTTATTACGCAAAAGGTTTCAACAGTTTATCACATTCTGAATTTTCTAGGGAATTTTTGCAACAGTGGTAAATTTTCTGTTTTCAAACAGCAACATGTAGACTTGTAAAATAGGCATAGTAAAGGCTATCAGTGCCACTTTTATTGAAATAAAAGATGAAAAACATTTTCCTAAATAACATAAAGCAAATGTTAACAAAATAAATTGATGCTCCAAGAAAAACACATATCATGTGGTGAATAAAAATATAGCTCCAAGTAAAGTTACCGATGAACGAAGACGAAAGAAGGGATGCCATCCAGGGCATCCCCAAACTTAGGCTCTTGGTTGTCCTTGAATATTGACTTGGGGTGCATTGGGCATCACCAAGCTTAGGCTCTTTCCACTCCTTATTCCATAATCCATCAAATCTTTACCCAAAACTTGAAAACTTCACTACACAAAACTTAAGAGAAAACTCGTGAGCTCCGTTAGTAAAAGAAAACAAACCACCACTTCAAGGTACTGTAATTAACTCAATATTTATTTATATTGGTGTTAAACCTACTGTATTCCAACTTTTCTATGGTTCATAAACTCTATTACTAGCCATAGATTCGTCAAAATAAGCAAATAACACACGAAAAACAGAATCTGTCAAAAACAGAACAGTCTGTAGTAATCTGTAGTTTTCGAATACATCTGGAACCCCAAAAATTATAAAAAAAAATTCTCGACGTGAAAATTTTATCTATTAATCATCTGGAAAAAGAATTAACTAAATATCACTCTCCATTAAAACATGAAAGCAAATCTTGTGAGCGCTAAAGTTTCTGTTTTTTTACAGAAGGATCGCAAAGACTTTCCCCAAGTCTTCCCAAAGGTTCTACTTAGCACAAAAACTAATTAAAAGCATGAAACCACATATAAACAGAGGGTAGATAAATTATTTATTACTAAACAGGAACAAAAAATAAAGAACAAAAATAAAATTGGGTTGCCTCCCAACAAGCGCTCACGTTTAACACCCCTAGCTAGGCATGATGATTTCAATGATGCTCATATAAAAGACAAGAATTAAAACATAAAGAGAGCATCATGAAGAATATGACTAACACATTTAAGCTTAACCCACTTCCTATGCATAGGGATTTTGTGAGCAAACAACTTGTGGGAACAATCAACTAGCATAGGAAGGCAAAACAAGCATAACTTCAAAACATTAAGCAAATAGAGAGGAAACTTGATATTATTGCAAGTCCTACAAGCATATGTTCCTCCCTCATAATAATTTTCCGTAGCATCATGAATGAATTCAACAATATAACTATCACATAAAGCATTCTTTTCATGATCTACAAGTATGCAAAGTTGACACTCTTCCATAATAGTGGGATTAACATTAACTAAAGTCATGAACTCTACAGACCCACTTTCATAATTATCACAATGAGATTCAACACCCTACAAAATAGTGGGATCATTACTCCCTAAAGTTGACACTCTCCCAAACCAACTTTCATCAATATAATCATCATAAATAGGAGGCATGCTATCATCAAAATAAATTTGCTCATCAAAACTTGGGGGACAAAAAATATCATCTTCATCAAACATAGCATCCCCAAGCTTGTGGCTTTGCATATCATTAACATCATAGATATCCAAGGAATTCATACTAACAACATTGCAATCATGCTCATCATACAAAGATTTAGTGCCAAACATTCTAATGCATTCTTCTTCTAACACTTTGGCACAATTATCAGAATCCTTATTTTCATGAAAGATATTAAAAAGATGAAGCATATGAGGTACCCTTAATTCCATTTTTTTGTAGTTTTTTATAGACTAAACTAGTGATAAAACAAGAAACTAAACGATTTGATTACAAGATCTTAAGATATATCTTCAAGAGCTAACCTACCCGGCAGCAGCACCAGGAAAGAGTTTGATGTATACTACACAACCTTCTTCTTGTAGACGTTGTTGGGCCTCCAAGTGCAGAGGTTTCTAGGACAGTGGAAAATTTCCCTGAAGTGGATGACCTAAGGTTTATCAATCCGTGGGAGGCGTAGGACGAAGATGGTCTCTCTCAAGCAACCCTGCAACCAAATAACAAAGAGTCTCTTGTGTCCCAACACACCCAATACAATGGTAAATTGTATAGGTGCACTAGTTCGGCGAAGAGATGGTGATACAAGTGCAATATGGATGGTAGACATAGGTTTTTGTAATCTGAAAATATAAAAACAACAAGGTAAGTAATGATAAAAGTGAGCACAAACGGTATTGCAATGCTAGGAAACAAGGCCTAGGGTTCATACTTTCACTAGTGCAAGTTCTCTCAACAATAATAACACAATTGGATCATATAAATATTTCTCAACATGCAACAAAGAGTCACTCCAAAGTCACTAATAGCGGATAACAAATGAAGTTGGATGCACATCCACTCAATTTCAGTTTGAGCTTTCATACACTTATATCTCTAGTGCATCCGTTGCATGGCAATCCCTACTCCTCGCATTGACATCAATTGATGGGCATCTCCATAGCCCGTTGATTAGCCACGTCGATGTGAGAATTTCTCCTTTTTGTCTTCTCCACACAACCTCCACCATCATATTCTATTCCACCTATAGTGCTATGTCCATGGCTCACACTCACATATTGGGTGAAAGTTGAAAACGTTTGAGAACATCAAAAGTATGAAACAATTGCTTGGCTTGTCATCGGGGTTGTGCATGATTTCAATGCTTTGTGTGGTGAAGATGGAGCATAGCCAGACCATATGATTTTGTAGGGATGACTTTCTTTGGCCATGTTATTTTGAAAAGACATGATTGCTTTATTAGTATGCTTGAAGTATTATTGTCTTAATGTAAAATGATAGACTATTGCTTTGAATCACTCGTGTCTTAATATTCGTGCCTTGATTAGATTACATGATCAAGATTATGCTAGGCAGCATTCCACATCAAGAATTATCTTTTTTATCATTTACCTACTCAAGGATGAGCAGGAATTAAGCTTGGGGATGCTGATACGTCTCTGTCGTATCTATAATTTTTGATTGTTCCATGCCAATATTCTACAACTTTTATATACTTTTCGCATCTTTTTATACTATTTTTGGGACTAACATATTGATCCAGTGCCCAGTGCCAGTTCTTGTTTGTTGCATGTTTTTTGTTTCGCAGAAAATCCATATCAAATGGAGTCCATCTAGGGAGAACGTCAAGGAGAAGAAGGGGGCCCTCTCCCCCTCTCTCCCGGTGATGCCGGAACGCCACCGGGGCAATCATCGTGTGACGGCGATCTACACCAACACCACCGTCATCTTCACCAACATCTTCATCACCTTTCGCCATCTATCTACAGTGGTCCACTCTCCCGCAACCCGCTGTACCCTCTACTTGAACATGGTGCTTTATGCTTCATATTATTATCCAATGATGTGTTGCCATCCTATGATGTCTGAGTAGATTTTCGTTGTCCTATCGGTAATTGGTGAATTGCTATGATTGGTTTAATTTGCTTGTGGTTATGTTGCTGTCCTTTGGTGCCCATCATATGAGCGCGCGCGTGGATCACTCCATAGGGTTAGTTGTATGTTCATAGGACTATGTATTGGAGGGCAAGAGTGATAGAAGCTTCAACCCAGCATAGAAATTGATTCATACGGGATTGAAGGGGGACCAAGTTATCTTAATGTTATGGTTGGGTTTTACCTTAATGAACGTTAGTAGTTGCAGATGCTTGCTAATAGTTCCAATCATAAGTGCATAGAATTTCAAGTGAGGGATGACATGCTAGCAGTGGCCTCTCCCACATAAAACTTGCTATCGGTCTAGTAAAGTAGTCAATTGCTTAGGGACAATTTCACAACTCCTACCACCACTTTTCCACACTCGCTATACTAACTTTATTGCTTCTTTACCTAAAAAGCCCCTACTTTTTATTCACGCACTCATTATTATCTTGCAAACCAATCCAAAAACACCTACAAAGTACTTCTAGTTTCATACATGTGCTAGGTAAAGCGAACGTTAAGCGTGTGTAGAGTTGTATCGATGGTCGATAGAACTTGAGGGAATATTTGTTCTACCTATAGCTCCTTGTTGGGTTCCACACTCTTACTTATCGAAAGAGGCTACAATTGATACCCTATACTTGAGGGTTATCAGCAGTTACATAGGCTGAGACGGGTATGATGTCCGGACACTCGAAATGAATAGCCGCAAAGGTGCTATGCTGATCATGAAGTCTGAGAGGACTGTCATCGGAAGGCCGCCAACTCAGCCTTTTAGCCTATATTCTATTATAATTGTATGCAAATGTCACATATCGACATTTTAAGTCACTAATCATATGTAGGTCATGTGTGTTTTGGGCATTGCCGCATGTGGTATTTTAAATTATCCTGAATATGCAAGACAATTATTAACCCTTGCCATTGTAAATTTGCCTCAATGGCAAGCGGAGCGCACGCAGGGAGGCCAGAGCGGACCACGCCACGACCGCCTCAATGGCGAGTAAAGAGCATGGACAGACGCGAGCAGAGCGCGGCGTGGCTGCCTCAACGATGAGCAGAGCGCGTCGCAGCTTCCTCAATGGCGAGCAACCACACCTGCATATTGCAATTATGGTCAATCTTACGGCACCCCGTGGGAGGTGTGATGGCCCATCTATCAGACACGATATTGCTATGTGGACCGTGTGTGATAGTGGGCAGACACGTAAACATCCGAGAAGGTAGGGACACATACGCCATCCGGGAACCGTTTCTGGCTTCGAGCCTAGAACCATCTATAAATTTTGATCTTGTTTCTCATCACATTGAATATTAACACACAATAAGTAATTGCAAATCTGTTCACATCGATCAAACCGAAACGTGTTTCCACTTAGCACTGAGCTATAAAAATTACCCACTCGAAAATTACTTCACAATTCCTCTCCTCATCACCCAAAAAACAGGTCTTTCATGTCAAGTCGTTCCCCCATGACCAGTAGGAGGAGTTTCAGATCGACATATGACCAGAGGGCAAAGACTAAGGACGCAGAAGCACTAGAGAGGTCATGGCGCGCCGCGGAGCCCTCAAATGAGCTCTCAACGGCAAGCGAGGGCTCTCACAAGCGCATTCGCCGTGTTGGCGAATGCAATGAGCTGGTGGTGCTGAAGTCCTTGGCCAGCGACGACGACAGTCTCGGTGTCCTAGCTAAGCAGCATGAGCTGGTCGACGGCTTGGTGAAGCTACTCAAGATTAGCGATGCCTCGGTAGATAAGGCACTAGCCTCATCATGCAACTCATGGGTGACACTACACCACAACACAGATGCAACGGCATGTAATCTGCCGGGAGAAGACCCCTAAGAGGGCAGATAAACTGCCGGGACAACCAATCTCCCGGCAGATAGAACAGCCACGAGAACCGTTGCCAGGAAATAGATCTCCCGGCAGATAAAGAGCTCCCGGCAGTTACACTGCCAGGAAGCCTTGTTTTCTCGGCAGATAGAAGTACATGCCGGTAATGCAATTGCCGGCAGATAGTCTGCCCTTGTTTTTGACTTGCCCCGACACTTTTCCTGATCCTGGTAGTGTATATGTTGCTTTCAATTTCTATTCATACATGAATTTGGTAGCATTTATATTTATTTTGATTTCCATTCATACAAGAATTCACTCAAGATTCAACAGTAGATCTCAAACACGTAATGACTAACACTTTAGTATTTTGACTTCCGTACATGCATTCAGTAACATCCAACTACATTAGTAAACATTATTTACATGTAAGACAATAATATTTTTTGTTCAAACTAACCTAAACAAATGGTTTGAGCTATGAATACAAGAAACATCATGTAGACTTCAAGTGCTATCATGTAGACGTCAAGTGCTATCTTGTAGAAGAAACATCGTGTAGAGAGTAGCACAGAAGATCTTCCAACGATGATGCCAACCTGAAAGGAGAAGATGGTAGATCTGATATAAGCTAATAACCTTGGTAAACTATCTATATTGTAGCACAAAAAATGGAGATACGCTCAGACATCAAACACTAATGGCTCGCCTCTTGAGGGGGGATTTCGCATGCCGGAGGATATGGGGACAGAATTGATAGCAAAGTTTGCCAGGAACCTACGTGAATACTATATTTAATATCATGCCCTAATATGTTCTTGGCTCCATTAATAGTACTTGTCTTGGAATAAATTTGCTTGCAAACATACTAGCTAAATTAATCTATTAAAGAAAATCTTTGGATTGAATATTACTTCTAAAGCGATGAAACTTACACAAATAATAGACACCAAAAGGTCGGCCAAACTTTTGTGAAGTGCTACCTCTTGAGCACTGCGTTGGATTTCCTTGAAGAGGAAAGGATGATGTAGCAAAGTAGCGTAAGTATTTCCCTCAGTTTTTGAGAACCAAGGTATCAATCCAGTAGGACGCTACGCGCGAGTCCCTCGTACTTGCACAAAACAAATAACTCCTCGCAACCAATGTGATAAGGGGTTGTCAATCCCTTCACGCTCACTTACGAGAGTGAGATCTGATAGATATGATAAGATAAGATTTTTGGTATTTTTATGATAAAGATGCAAAGAAAAATAAAAGCAAAGTAAAAAGCAAAGTAAATAACTAAGTATTGGAAGATTAATATGACGAAGATAGACCCGGGGGTCATAGGTTTCACTAGTGGCTTCTCTCAAGAGCATAAGTATTTTACGGTGGGTGAACGAATTACTGTTGAGCAATTGACAGAATTGAGCATAGTTATGAGAATATCTAGGTATGATTATGTGTATAAACATCACGTCCGAGACAAGTAGACCGACTCCTGCCTGCATCTACTACTATTACTCCACTCATCGACCGCTATCCAGCATGCATCTAGAGTATTAAGTTCATGAAAATAGAGTAACACCTTAAGCCAGATGACATGATGTAGAGGGATAAATTCATGAAATGTGATAAAAACCCCATCTTGTTATCCTCAATGGAAACAATACAATACGTGCCTTGCTGCCCCTACTTTCACTGGGAAAGGACACCGCAAGATTGAACCCAAAGGTAAGCACTTCTCCCATTGCAAGAAAGATCAATCTAGTAGGCCAAACCAAACTGATAATTCGAAGAGACTTGCAAAGATAACCAATCATACATAAAAGAATTCAGAGAAGATTCAAATATTGTTCATAGATAATCTTGATCATAAACCCACAATTCTTCGGTCTCAACAAACACACCGCAAAACGAAGATTACATCGAATAGATCTCCACAAGAGAGGGGGATAACTTTGTATTGAGATCCAAAAAGAGAGAGGAAGCCATCTAGCTAATAACTATGGACCCGTAGGTCTGAGGTAAACTACTCACACTTCATTGGAAGGGCTATGGTGTTGATGTAGAAGCCCTCCGTGATCGATGCCCCCTCCGGTGGAGCTCCGAAAGAGGCCCCAAGATGGGATCTCGTGGATACAGAAAGTTACGCCGGTGGAATTAGGGTTTTTGCTCCGTTTTTGATCGTTTGGGGGTACGTGGGTATATATAGGAGGAAGAAGTACGTCGGTGGAGCAACAGGGGGCCCACGAGGGTGGAGGGCGCGCCTGGGGGGGTAGGCGCGCCCCCCTACCTCGTGGGCTCCCTGTTGGTTGCTTGACATAGGGTCCAAGTCTCCTGGGTCTTGTTCGTTCCAAAAATCACATTCCCGAAGGTTTCATTCCGTTTGGACTCCTTCGATATTCCTTTTCTTCGAAACCCTAAAATAGGAAAAAAAAACCTAGCAATTCTGGGCTGGGCCTCCGGTTAATAGGTTAGTCCCAAAAATAATATAAAAGTGGATAATAAAGCCCGATAATGTCCAAAACAGTAGATAGTATAGCATGGAGCAATCAAAAATTATAGATACGCTGGAGACGTATCAAGCATCCCCAAGCTTAATTCCTGCTCGTCCTCGATTAGGTAAATGATAAAAAAGATAATTTTTGATGTGAATTGCTAGTTGGCATAATTTTAATGTAATTCTTATTAATTGTGGTATGAATATTCAGATCCGAAAGATTCAAGATAAAAGTTTAATATTGACATAAAAATAATAATACTTCAATCATACTAACAAAGCAATCATGTCTTCTCAAAATGACATGGCCAAAGAAAGTTATCCCTACAAAATCATATAGTCTGGCTATGCTCTATCTTCACCACACAAAGTATTTAAATCATGCACAACCCTGATGACAAGCCAAGCAATTGTTTCATACTTTTGACATTCTCAAACTTTTTCAATCTTCACGCAATACATGAGCGTGAGCCATGGATATAACACTATATGTGGAATAGAATGGTGGTTGTGGAGAAAACAAAAAGGGAGAAGATAGTCTCACATCAACTAGGCGTATCAACGGGCTATGGAGATGCCCATCAATAGATATCAATGTGAGTGAGTAGGGACTGCCATGCAACGGATGCACTAGAGCTATAAGTATATGAAAGCTCAACAAAAGAAACTAAGTGGGTGTGCATCCAAGTTGCTTGCTCATGAAGACTTACGGCATTTTGAGGAAGCCCATCATTGGAATATACAAGCCAAGTTATATAATGAAAAATTCCCACTAGTATATGAAAGTGACGAAATGAGAGACTCTCTATCATAAATATCATGGTGCTACTTTGAAGCACAAGTGTGGTAAAGGATATTAACATTGTCCCTTCTCTCTTTTTCTCTCATTTTTTTTATTTGGGCCTTTTCTCTTTTTTATGGCCTCTTTTCTTCCCCCTTTTTTATTTTTATTTTTCATCCGGAGTCTCATCCCGACTTGTGGGGGAATCATAGTCTCCATCATCCTTTCCTCACTGGGACAATGCTCTAATAATGATGATCATCACACTTTTATTTTCTTACAACTGAACAATTACAACTTGAGACTTAGAAAAAAATATAACTCTATATGAATGCCTCCGGTGGTGTACCGAGATATGCAATGAATCAAGAGTGACATGTATGAAAGAATTATGACTGGTGGCTTTGCCACAAATACGATGTCAACTACATGATCATGCTAAGAAATATGACAATGATGGAGTGTGTCATAATAAACGGAACGGTGGAAAGTTGCATGGCAATATATCTCGGAATGGATATGGAAATGCCATAATAGGTAGGTATGGTGGCTGTTTTGAGGAAGGTATATGGTGGGTGTATGATATCGATGAAAGGTGCGCAGTATTAGAGAGGCTAGCAATGGTGGAAGGAAGAAAAGTGCGTATAATCCATGGACTCAACATTAGTCATAAGGAACTCATATACTTATTGCAAAAGTCTACAAGTTATCAAAGCAAAGTATTACGCGCATGCTCCTAGGAGGATAGATTGGTAGGAAAAGACCATCGCTCGTCCCAGACCGCCACTCATAAGGAAGACAATCAAAAAATAAATCATGCTCCGACTTCATCACATAACGGTTCACCATACGTGCATGCTACAGGAATCACAAACTTTAACACAAGTATTTCTCAAATTCACAACTACTCAACTAGCACAACTTTAATATCACCATCTTCATATCTCAAAACAATTATCAAGCGTCGAACTTCTCATAGCATTCAACACACTCATAAGAAAGTTTTTACTATTCTTGAATACCAAGCATATTAGGATTATTTAAGCAAATTACCATGCTATTTAAGACTCTCAAAATAATCTAAGTGAAGAATGACAGATCAATAGTTTCTATAAAACAATTCCACCACCGTGCTCTAAAAAATATAAGTGAAGTACTAGAGCAAAACTATATAACTCAAATGATATAAGCGAAGCACATACAATATTCTAACAAATTCGAAATCATGTATGGCTCTCTCAAAAGGTGTGTACATAAAGGATGATTGTGGTAAACTAAAAAGCAAAGACTCAAATCATACAAGACGCTCCAAGCAAAACACATATCATGTGGTGAATAAAAAAATAGCTCCAAGTAAAGTTACCGATAGAAGTAGACGAAAGAGGGGATGCCTTCCGGGGCATCCCCAAGCTTTGGCTTTTAGGTGTCCTTAGATTATCTTGGCGGTGCCATGGGCATCCCCAATCTTAGGCTCTTTCCACTCCTTGTTCCATAATCCATCAAATCTTTACCGAAAACATGAAAACTTCACAACACAAAACTTAAAGTAGAAAATCTCGTGAGCTCCGTTACCGAAAGAAAACAAAAGATCACTCTAAGGTACTGTAATGAACTCATTATTTATTTATATTGGTGTTAAACCTACTTTATTCCAACTTATCTATGTTTTATAAACTATTTTACTAGCCATAGATTCATCAAAATAAGCAAACAACTCACGAAAAACAGAATCTGTCAAAAACAGAACAGTCTGTAGTAATCTGTAGCTAGCGCAAGATCTGGAACCCCAAAAATTCTAAAATAAATTTCTGGACGTGAGGAATTTATCTATTAATCAGCTAAAGTTTCTGTTTTTTACAGCAAGTTAACAAGACTTTCCCCAAGTCTTCGCAAAGGTACTACTTGGCACAAACACTAATTAAACACAAAAAACACAACCAAAACAGAGGACAGGTAAATTATTTATTACTAAACAGGAGCAAAAAGCAAGTAATAAAAATAAAATTGGGTTGCCTCCCAACAAGCGCTATCGTTTAACGCCCCTAGCTAGGCATAAAAAGCAAGGACAGATCTAGGTATTGCCATCTTATGTAAGCAATCCATAAGTGGCTCTCATAATAGAATCATAAGGTAATTTAATTTTCTTTCTAGGAAAGTGTTACATGCCTTTCCTTAACGGAAATAGGAATCTAATATTTCCTTCCTTCATATCAATAATTGCACCAATCATTCTAAGGAAAGGTCTACCAAGAATAATAGGACATGAAGGATTGCAATCTATGTCAAGAACAATAAAATCTACGGGCAAATAATTCCTATTTGCGACAATAAGAACATCATTGATTCTTCCCATTGGTTTCTTAATAGTGGAATCCAAAAGGTGCAAGTTTAGAGAGAAATCATCAAATTCACGGAAACCTAACAAATCACACAAAGTCTTTGGAATCGTGGAAATACTAGCACCCAAATCACATAAATCATAGAACTCTTGATCTTTAATCTTAATTTTAATAGTTGGTTCCCACTCATCATAAAGTTTTCTTGGGATAGAAACTTCCAACTCAAGTTTTTCTTCATAAGATTGCATCAAGGCATCAACAATATGTTTAGTAAGCTCTTTGTTTTGACTATAAGCATGAGGAGAATTTAGCACAGATTGCAACAAGGAAATACAATCAATCAAAGAGCAATTTTCATAATTAAATTCCTTGATATCCAAAATAGTGGGTTTAGCAACATCTAGGGTTTTAATTTCTTCAATCCCACTTTCATCAGATTTAGCATCAAGATCTAAAAACTCAGAATTTTTGGAACGCCTTCTAGGTAAAGGTGGAACATATTCAGTCCCATCATTAACAAGATTCATATTGCAAAACAAAGATTTAATAGGGGACACATCAATAACTTTTAGATCTTCATCTTTATTTTCATAAAAATCCGGTTTAGCGGCCATCCTATTAACTAAGGTAGCCTGCTTATCCGAAATTTCAGCAGTCAATTTCTCAAGACGAGCAATTTGGGATCTTAAACCATCAAATTCTTTAGACATATCGTCGTGCTCTTTATTCATAAAACTCATAAAACTTTTTTGTTCCTTAAGCTCGTTTCTAAAGAAACTATTATGCTCAAATTGCAAGACCATAAAATTCCTAATGTTGTTTTCGATTTCTTCTAACCTTTTAGGGTGAAGATCACCAAGTCGGGAAAGAGCCATCGAGACAAGCAGGCAATCCAACACACAAGCAAACAAAAAGCAAGCGAGCAAAAAGAGGCAAATAGAGAAAGAGAGGGAGGATAGAGAGAGAGGGCGAATAAAACAGCAAGGGTGAAGTGGGGGAGAGGAAAACGAGAGGCAAATGGCAAATAATGTAATGTAGGAGATAAGGGTTGTGATGGATACTTGGTATGTTGACTTTTGTGTAGACTCCCCAGCAACGGCGCCAAAAATCTTCTTGCTACCTCTTGAGCACTGCGTTGGATTTCCTTGAAGAGGAAAGGATGATGCAGCAAAGTAGCGTAAGTATTTCCCTTAGTTTTTGAGAACCAAGGTATCAATCCAGTAGGATGCTACGCACGAGTCCCTCGTACCTACACAAAAAAATAAATCCTCGCAACCAACGCGATCAGGGGTTGTCAATCCCTTCACGGTCACTTACGAGAGTGAGATCTGCTAGATATGATAAGATACTATTTTTGGTATTTTTATGATAAAGATGCAAAGTAAAATAAAAGCCAAGTAAAATTCAAAGGAAATAACTAAGTATTGGAAGATTAATATGATGAAGTTAGACCCGGGGGCCATAGGTTTCACTAGTGGCTTCTCTCAAGAGCATAAGTATTTTACGGTGGGTTAATGAATTAATATTGAGCAATAGACATAATTGAGCATAGTTATGAGAATATCTAGGTATGATTATGTGTATAGGCATCATGCCCGAGACAAGTAGACCGACTCCTGCCTACATCTACTACTATTACTCCACTCATCGACCGATATCCACCATGCATCTAGAGTATTAAGTTCATGAAAACAGAGTAACGCCTTAAGCAAGATGACATGATGTAGAGGGATAATTTCATGCAATATGATAAAAACCCCATCTTGTTATCCTCGGTGGCAACAATACAATATGTGCCTTGCTGCCCGTACTGTCACTGGGAAAGGACACCGCAAGATTGAACCCAAAGCTAAGCACTTCTCCCATTGCAAGAAAGATCAATCTAGTAGGCCAAACCAAACTGATAATTCGAAGAGACTTGCAAAGATAACCAATCATACATAAAAGAATTCAGAGAAGATTCAAATATTGTTCATAGATAATCTTGATCATAAACCCACAATTCATAGGTCTCAACAAACACACCGCCAAAAGAAGATTACATCGAATAGTTCTTCACAAGAGACGGGGAGAACTTTGTATTGAGATCCAAAAAGAGAGAAGAAGCCATCTAGCTAATAACAATGGACCCGTAGGTCTGAGGTAAATGATACGTCTCCGTCATATCTATAATTTTTGATTGTTCCATGCCAATATTATTCAACTTTCATATACTTTTTGGCAACTTTTTATATTATTTTTGGGACTAACATATTGATCCAGTGCCCAGTGCCAGTTCATGTCTGTTGCATGTTTTTGGTTTTGCAGAATATCCATATCAAACGGAGTCCAAACGGGATAAAAACAGACGGAGCTTATTTTTGGAAAATATGGAAAATTCGGAAGGAAAATCAATGCGAACTAGTGCCTGAGGTGGTCACGAGGCAGGGGGCGCCCCCCTCCCCTTAGGGCGCGCCCCCTACTCTCGTGAGCCCACCGTAAGGCGGTTGACGCTCTTATTTTGCCGCAAGAAAGCTAAAATTCGGGAAAAAAATCACGGCGAAGGTTTCAGGCCAACCGGAGTTACGAATCTCCATATATATACGAAACGGTGAAACAGAGCCAGAACAGAACGCAGAACCAGAGAGAAAACAGAGAGATAGATCCAATCTTGGAGGGGCTCTCGCCCCTCCCATGCCATGGAGGCCAAGGAACAGAGGGGAAACCCTTCTCCCATCTAGGGAGGAGGTCACGGAAGAAGAGGAAGAAGGGGGCCCCTCTCCCCCTCTCCTCCAGTGGCGCCGGAACGCCGCTGTGGCCATCATCATCATCACCGTGATCTTCACCAACACCTCTGCCATCTTCACCAACATCTCCATCACCTTCCCCCCTCTATCTACAGCGGTCCACTCTCCCGCAACCCCTTGTACCCTCTACTTGAACATGGTGCTTTATGCTTCATATTATTATCCAATGATGTGTTGCCATCCTATGATGTTTGAGTAGATTTTCGTTGTCCTATCGGTGGTTGATGAATTGCTATGATTGATTTAATTTTCTTGTGGTTATGTTGCTGTCCTTTGGTGCCCATCATAGGGTTAGTTGTATGTTGATAGGACTATGTATTGGAGGGCAAGAGTGACAGAAGCTTCAACCTAGCATAGAAATTGATGCATACGGGATTGAAGGGGGACCGATATATCTTAATGCTATGGTTGGGTTTTACCTTAATGAACATTAGTAGTTGCGGATGCTTGCTAATAGTTCGAATCATAAGTGCATACAATTCCAAGTAAGGGAGGACAGGCTAGTAGTGGCCTCTCCCACATAAAACTTGTTATCTGTCTAGTAAAGTAGTCAACTGCTTAAGGGACAATTTCGCAACTCCTACCACCACTTTTCCACACTCGCTATATTTACTTTATTGTTTCTTAATCTAAACATCCCCCACTTCTTATTTACTTGCTCTTTATTATCTTGCAAACCTATCCAACAACACCTACAAAGTACTTCTAGTTTCATACTTTTTCTAGGTAAAGCGAACGTCAAGCGTGCGTAGAGTTGTATCGGTGGTCGATAGAACTTGAGGGAATATTTGTTCTACCTTTAGCTCCTTGTTGGGTTCGACACTCTTACTTATCAAAAACTGTTGTGATCCCCTATACTTGTGGGTTATCAAGACCTTTTTCTGGTGCCGTTGCCGAGGAGCAATAGGGTGGGGTGAATATTCCCATGTGTGCTTGTTTGCTTTATCACAAAGTAATTTTTATTTGCTGTTCTTAGTTGTTTCCTATCTTTAGTTATGGGTAGCAAACGCAAAATACGAAAAAAATTAGTTGTACCTACTAAACCAATGGTTGAAGAACCAATCAAAATCTATCACACTGCTGAAGGTTTTTACTTGGATCATCTTCGATCCCTTTGTGCTCGTGCCGAAACCCCAACTAGCCTAGTTGAGGGAAAATCTTTACATGAGCATGCTTGTTATGTGCGACACCGTATCTCTGAAAAAGGGAAATTATTATGGAGTCAAATTCAATGTTTGCAATGCTATGCTTGGAATTTATATGAATTATATGATTTTACTTGTTGTTCTGAAAACCCTAAGAAACACCTTCCCTACCAATGTGAGTTTATTGATAATGGAATCTTATCTTCTTATGCTAAAGGTGTTTATAGTTACTATGATGTTCAACAAATTGAAGAATTTGTTGCTTTTGAGGGTGCTTATGAAATTGCTTCTTTGATTGAAAAGTATGATGCTACTTTTCACAAATCTGAAAATTTTTCTATACTTAAATATTGCTATGATAATTATACTTCTAATACCTATGTTAAACAATATATCGAGGAATACTCTGCTGTCCAAGAAGAGACTAATATTTTGCACGAGTGTATGGAAGAAGAAATTGATGACACTGTGAGCTCATTGGATGAAAAAGATGAGGAAGAGAGCGAAGAACAAAAGGAGGAAGAGCGGATTGATCACCCGTGCCCACCTTCTAATGAGAGTAACTCTTCAAATCATACATTGTTCAATTCCCCTTCGTCCTTACCGAAGGATGATTGCTATGAAGACCGTTATGATCCCTATGATTCTTTTGAAATATCCCTTTTTGATGATGCTTGCTATGCTTATGGCCAAAATGCCAATATGAATTATGCTTATGGAGATGAACTTGCTATAGTTCCTTATGTTAAACATGAAATTGTTGCTATTGCACCCACGCATGATAGTCCTATTATCTTTTTGAATTCTCCCGACTACACTATGTCGGAGAAGTTTGCACTTATTAAGGATTATATTGATGGGTTGCCTTTTACCGTTGCACATGATGATGTTGATGAATATAATATGCATGTGCTTGCTGCTCCTACTTGCAATTATTATGAGAGAGGAACTATATCTCCACCTCTCTATGTTTCCAACATGATAAAATTGCAAGAAACTGTTTATACTATGCATTGGCCTTTACTTTGTGTGCATGAATTGTTCTTTTATGACATGCCTATGGATAGGAAGAGAGTTAGACTTCGTTGTTGCATGATATATGTTACTTTGTGCTCACTACTGAATTAGAAATCATTGTTAATTAAAATTGGCTTTGATATACCTTGGGATCCGGGTGGATCCATTACTTGATCACTATATGCCTAGCTTAATCGCTTTAAAGAAAGCGCTGCCAGGGAGACAACCCAGAAGTTTTAGAGAGTCATTTATTTCTGTTGAGTGCTTTCATATAGTTTAAAAACAACAAAAATAAAGAGGGGAACCCAAAACTTTTCAAAAAGGAAAGTGAAATTGAGAAAGACAAGCACTGTTGAAGTGGGAGAGCTCCTTGAACTTTGTTCATGCTCACGACAACTTTGTGAATCTTGATTACAGAAACTTTTCAACAAAAATAATTATCCCCTTGTACAATTCCATTGTATTATAAAAATAATGTGCCAAGATTTGCCTTTAGGATGTTTACATTTGCTTGATGGTTTGTACGGTGCAGGACAGAAACTTTGGCTGTAGTGCGCGATTTTACATTTTTAGCTGGAACGTCAAATGGTTCTGATTCTTTTTGCACTGTCTTCCTATAAAAATTGTTTATTTTTCCTAATTTTGGTAGAATTTTTCAAGTATCAGAAGTATGGTGAATGTTCACACTACACAAAAAATACACTTCCGTGATGATATGTGTTTGTCACAGTAGGTCGCTTTTTTTGTCATGCATGTACATCCATGACAAATTTATGACAGAATCAAGATAGTCATACCTGTGTTGTCGTAGAAGTGTTCCATGACATTACCATAATTATCATCATGGAAGTGTCCACTTCCATGACGATAAATCACGCGTCACAGAAGTGCTTTCGTCAAGGGTGACCGACCCGTGGCATCCACCGTAACGGAACACCGTTAAGCTATCGGGTCGGGTTTTGGATCTGATAACCCGTTAACAGCCCCGACCAATGGGAAATTTGCACATGTAAAATTCTTATTGGCCGGACGAAACACGTGTCAGCTCGTTAGTGGGTCAGATAGGCGCCTATGATATGTCGACACGTGGCATGGCCCAACAAGTTTAAATGGGCCGGCCCAACTAAAGGCCCACAAGATTTTGCGGACCATAATGGGCCGGCCCAGCTAAAGGCCCACAAGATTTTGCGGACCGTAATGGGCTGGCCCGGCTAAAGGACCACAAGATTTTGCGGGCCATAATGGGCCGGCCTAGGTAAAGGCCCACAAGATTTTTGTGTGCCATAATGGGCCGGCCCAGGTAAAGCCCACAAGATTCTTGCGGGTCATAATGGGCCGGCCCAGCTAAAGGCCCATGAGATTTCACCGACATTAATGGGTCAGCCTAGCTGTAGGCCCACAAGATTTTGAGGACCCTAGTAGGCCGGACCATTAACTGGCTGCCATGTTTTGGGCCAAATGCCGGCCCATATTTTATCCGGTCCATTAATGGTCTGCCACGCTCCGGGCCTAATAGTGGCCCATATGAGATCCGGACCGTTAAAAGCCTACCACGTTCTGGGACAAATTACGGCCCAGATCAGGTCCGACCCTTTAAGAGGCTTTGGGCTCAATTATGGCCCATATCAGATTCGGCCCATCAACTAGACTCTATGCTTTTGGGCCCACTTGCTAAAGGCCCACTTAGTAATTCGGCCTGATATTAGTTTTGTCCTGTTAAGGGCCCATTTAACATTTCGGCCCTATATTAATTTCGTCCTGTTAAAAGCCAGTCATATAGTTGGGCCGATATCTGATTGGGCCAAACAAGGACCGAGACAATTTTGGCATGTTAAAAGCCCGTGATTTGATTCGCACAATCATGGGTCGGGGTTCATTTCATGCTGCTGCGTAACTAGTATGAATTAAGAACAAAGCTAGTCTATACAATAAAGAAATTACGGCATAGTAACTTAGAATAAACCTACACTATACAATAAAGGGTTTAAGGTATATTACATCCACTGGGCATCGAAGTTCGCCACCAGTGATCATAAAGCGCAACGTAGAAGCAGATTACAAAAACTGGGCACCATTTGTAGCGTAACAAAATAATACTGAACCGAGACCACTTCCAAGATAGTTCAAGAGAGGTTAGCCTTGCGGGGGAACTGCTACGCAAGCTGCTGAGCAAGTCTGTGGGACCGGCCTAGCATGTCGGTCATAGCTTCCAGGTGTAGCTGTTTAGCGATGAGGTTTGAATTGGTGTTCTCCGCAATCTTTCTTAGAGATAGGACTTCAAGTCGAAGTTGAGTTGCAGAATGCCTTTCTTCTAGAACTTGGGACTGAAGAAGTCGAACTGATTCAGACAACGAATTCTGTGAGCTTGTCTGACTGTTAGTGTCAAGTAACTTGAACACTATATGTTTGGGGTTGTCTCGCTATCTTTAAGATGTTTTGCCTTGTTTGTTGCAATATATGTTGGGTTTGTCTCACAGCCTTCAGCAGACTTGTGCATGCCATCAGGCATATCACCCTGAAACAAAGGAGAGAGATGACAGGGTTTCCACGTGTATAAACAAAGATGATAACTGTTCTGTCAATTCTATCCAATTTCAAATTAGAAAATAAAGAGTATGTTCAAAATATCAATAACATAATTTGGCATTGTTCATAATGTGGGGCGCTTCACCACACTACTGGATTACCATGTCAACATAACAAGCATAGATGAAGGGCAAAGAAAATCATTGTATCTATTTTGGATAATGTGCATGGCATGTTGTTCATATCATCAGCCACATCAGTAAGATAAAATAGGAGATGACAAGGTGCAAACGTGGGCTACTTCACCACACACTGGATTATAGATCCACAAAAACAAGCATACATATAGGGAGTAAAACTTAGAACTTATGGTTCTTACGAACATGCATTTTGGTAGAAACAGCAAACTAAACAGCAGTAAACGATAGGGAGTATGAGAAAATTAAACAACAGTTGAGGATAAAGGCTTTAGAGGGACTGACTTACATTAACAGTTAACACCGGCTTTATAATGCCCTTCTCCATGTCAAGGGAAGGATAACTCAAGAATTCCAGCAAGAATCTTCTTCATAAGCATTGCCTGTACTCTACATTTTGTAGAGAGTAATTATAGATATGATAATACTGGAAGGGGTAGAGGATAATGAAGATAAGATGCAGATTGATGCTACATAATCAACTACCAATCCCTGGAAGTACAAGCGTTACAGGACAAAATGTACTGACAAGAGCAATGGGCTACACTTCTGCACTGGCATTGTCTGTGTATTCTACTTGTTGGTAAGATTAAATATAGATCTGATCTTTTTTAGTAAATGGTGGGCGAGGGAGATAAGATGCAGAATGCTACAAAATGAACCAATCCCTCTTCCCATAATACAAGAGTGTTTTGAACACTGGTGTACTATACAAAACGTTCTTATATTATGGGACGGAGGGAGTAGCTGTTAATGTAAGTACAGTGATAGACCACGTTCAGTCCTTACAAGAGGACTGCAGAGCTAAACCTCTTCAAAAGCATTGGGTTGATTCTAAATTTATGTAAGAGTCCATACGGATCTTATAATGTCCACCAAATGGACGATTACGAGGCTAACATGTGCAGTGATGCTACATAATCAAACAGCTATGAAAGTAAATATGGTCATACAAGGCAAGAGGTACTCACAAGAGCAATGCAGTGTCCAGAATAGTTGTGAGATTCTGTGGTCCCTTGAGAACGAATGTTCTTCTGCTAACAGTTTTCGTACAAGTGAGACATTAAGGCAAATGCAGAAATGTCGTTCAAATTGTGATGTGATATCATAGACAGTACCTTACGCTGCAGCCGAGACCAACGTGTAACAAGATTATTCCAGTCACCGTCGGATAAATGTAGCACCGTAGACTTTACAAAAATTTCGTTCAGAGGCTTGCCATCGAAGTGCGCTTGCCTCAGGTAGGAACGATACTTCATCAATGAGTGCTTGAAAAGAGCAACCAACCCTTGCTCGTCATCACAATCCAGTTTGTGCCTCGCCTATTTAAAAGAATGAAATCTTGTATATTCTGTCAGCAGAAACATATGCAGTAATGACCATGAATAATATTAGTACATTACTTACGCGTAAGTTTCGGAGGAAGACTAGAAATTGTTCTGTGCCTGCGGTATAATCTTTCTATGAAGGAAAGATGCGCACAAAGTTCCTGACAACAACATAAGCTTCGTCTTATAAACTAGGAAGAAATGGAACATGGGTCCTATTTGCTGCAATTGGGGCTCTCTCTGGTTTGAAAAGGGATTTGGCAACTGGATTTGGTGTACTCTTTGCTGGTATGGGGTTTTTGCGTCGTACAGCTGGTGCTATGTCAACTGGCATAATCATACTGTTTGCTGCAGTTGGGGTATGCTAAGTTGGGGCATTAGAAATGACCAATGTAGTAGGGCTAGAGTCTGCTAGAGTTGGGTATTTTGTGGGTCAGGTGATATTGCAACTACACCTAATGGGCTATTTGATTTATCAGGTGCCACTACCTTTTCCAAATACTTTGCTTGTGCTCCTCCACGATCAGCAATCGCCCTCTTCCTTTTGAACGTCTGATACACAAGAACAACATTTGAATGGATAAATATGGTATGATGACAGATGGAATATGTACTGAAAATGGATAGGCAGGGCGTATTCACCTACACGATGCCTAAACTAAGCTAATGGCAGTTCAACAAAGTAGAAGCAATGCAAAGCATCAGTTGCAAGATATGTGCGAGCAATGTAACCTTGGAAAGTTAGAGCAAGTACCTTGATGGGTGAATAAGATAGGGCATCTTCCTCTGACTCCTCCACTAGGGAGCTACATTG
This sequence comes from Triticum urartu, assembly GCF_003073215.2. Classification (NCBI taxonomy): domain Eukaryota; kingdom Viridiplantae; phylum Streptophyta; class Magnoliopsida; order Poales; family Poaceae; genus Triticum; species Triticum urartu. Next base: position 348,423,016 of record NC_053023.1, read on the forward strand.
ACTTAGGTCTCCCTCTAGCTCAGAATCACTGTTAGGATCATATTCTGAGCATGAATCTGTAGGTGGAGAGTCTTTGCATTGCATTGCATCCAAACTTGATTTCAGTTCCTTAATGCCAAGTTTGACAGCCATGGCATTGTTCTGCTTTATTCTTTTCATGCGTGCAAGCTCATAATCATTATGATGCTGTTAAGAATCTGAGATTCATGAAAACATAAAAAGCAGATTATCTATGGAATGCATTGCGGTTTCAACTCGGAGAGTGTCTCCCTATAAACCCCTGCATATGCAAAGTTCACCTCCCCAACCGTGCTGACCAGACCACACACAGAGATACACACCTGAGCAGCGAACATGCATTTTCGAAACTAATTTAGGAACATTTAGCTGACCAATTAAACAACTCTATTTTAATAATATCAGATTCGTATTTGAACAACTAAGCTTGTTTAGCTTGATGGGTGGAGCAGTGTTATTATGAAACGAAGCACGTATTCTGATCGTATAGTGATCATAAAAGGGGGAAACTCTAAGCATATATTTTTTAGCAAAAGAGGGTTTCCCCTCTGATTTCTATTAAAGAAACCACCACGGAACCAACATGGTCAATTAAACCCTAAGCATGATCAATTAAACCGTATTATGGCTCTGCCATGGCAGATTTGAAGCTGCAAACCGGAGAAATGATATTTAGCATCCATTGTTTGCTTCGAACTAAGAACTAAATTCTAAGAGCTGAAAAGAAAGTAGAGTAACCAAGTTAAGATCTATTTTCTGGTTGAGATCAAAAAGTTAAGGAGATATGAAGTACCACCTCTCTTGCGGCGCCATGTAGGCATCGGGGATGCGATGGCTGTCGGTGACATTGAAGCAGATCTGCGACAGTAGACGGGTGCACCGGGGGATAAGTCCCGTTGCGGTGGAAGAGAAGGTTGTGTGAGCGGCCCGGGCAAAGAGGACGACGGCGCTGATGAAGCGAGAGCACGTATTCTAATCGTATAGTGATCATAAAAGGGGGAAACTCTAAGAATATATTTTTTAGCAAAAGAGGGTTTCCCCTCTGGTCCATCGCCGTGGATGAGAAACGTCCATCTCTAGCAGTGGACGATGCTGTTTTGGTAGGCGCTTCGACATGGTGGAGGACGGTGGCGATGGATGTGGTGGAGGACAGCGGCGATGGATGGGGTGGCGGACGGAGGCTGGTGTGGGAATGGGGTGTTCTAGCGCGACAGTGTATGAATGGGAAAATGGAGGGAGAGGTACGGGGAACCATGTTTTTGGGACGCGCCTGTCTGAAATATGGGAAAGTTACGAACTTATCCCCCGTTTCAAATTTGGACGTCTCGTCGGTTGGGGATAGGATGGTAATCTCCCATCTCCCAAATATTTGCCGGTAACTACTTCGGGCGAGGAGAGGGTGTTTTGCCGCCCACAGTTGGCGCCCACGGTGTATGAACGGGGCTGACAGGTAGGGCGGTTGTGTCACGTCTGATGGAAGTTACACATCTGCCCCTATTTAAAATATTAGCCTACATCTATTTCGGACGAGGAGAGTTTGTTTTGCCGCCCACCGTGTATGAATGGGGAATGGAGGGAGAAACAGAGGTCTTTCGGACGAGCTTGAATCAAATGAGTTTTGCCGCCCATGTTTGACGCCCACCGTGTCGGAATGGGCTCAGAGGCGGTCGTGTCACGTCTAATTGAAGTTACTAACCTACCCCTATTTAGAGCAGTGGAAATCGGGCCGATGGATTGTCCGTGTAATTGGTAGATAGTAATTTCCATCTCCCAAACACTTGGCTTCGGGCAGCCGATGTGGGAGTGGACATTTTACTGTTTCTTTTGAATTTTGGTACAATAAGCATCCACGTTTACCCTGGCAACTAAATTCGAATCCATTTTGTATTCCTATATGAATCTTTATAAATCATTCTATGTGTTTTTATATATCTTCAAAAGGACGACAAATATGTATTCCACTGTCATATATGAATATGGTTTACAAATGCCGATACTCAAATTCAGAAACTAGAATCCAGTTTAAGGTGAATTCGAATATTTGGAACACTTCATGTCCAACTCAAATGTCACACGCAGCATAATGTGTACTCCAATTTAGATATGTATACAAGCGATGTATCAAGATTCAAATACCGAGTCAATCAACCAAGAATGTACGGAACTAACAGACATATAAACACTTATAGAGTATATGGATCAATAATATCAACTAACATACATAAGTGAGGCCACTGTACTTTTTTGGGCTACAACATCATCCTTTTTTTAGCCAGCATCTTGGCCCTTTCCGATGCGTGCCACTTATGGTCCATCTATACTAGTATTGCTGAATGCACATTCAACCCGATTGGCATATTTGTAGGTCTAGCATAGCAATCCAAATGAAATGTCTCCGAGACTTATCAATTAATACAGACTTGTGCTCAAATAAAATTACAAACAAAAAAACAAAAAAAACAATTATTACATGTTCTCTAAAACAAATGGTTTGATTGATTACATGAACAGACAACACAAAGGTTATTCAACTATGGAAAGAACATTTCACCTATGATTTACCAAGTAGGAATTTAATTTCCTTTTTTCCTTCAGGGCCTTAACAATCTGGTTAGTCTTAGCTTGCTTCCTTTTGAAATCCACCAAATATTTAATGGTTGTCTTGAGTACTGCTTGTGATTGTGCTGTTTGCTTCCTCAACATGTCAACTTCATCTCTAAGTGCAGAAGAAGAATCTCTTTCTACCACTAGTTTAGCCTCTAGAGCATCAGCAGTTGGCAATTCATAATGCACGATTGGGTCGGTGCCACTGCTGTGGGATGATGCAATGTCCATGGGGACCTCACTCTTTGATCTTGGGCTAACCTGTTTTGCCATCAAAGTTCCGATTGGATTCAGAAAAGTTGGAGTTAGCAAAACATCTCAACTGGGAGTTATAATAGCAAACCAGTTAAACAAACAAGGAATTAAAGAGTTTCAACTGGATGCTGAAAAGTAGTTATTAACATCATTGTAACCCGCTGTTGCAGCAGCAAAGCAGTTAAACAAACAAGTAGATATTTAAGTTAAGTCAAACAGGTAATTCTTAACAGTAAGTATCAAACACATAGATAGGCGCAGTCTACAATATGATTAACAGGATGTGCCATTATGTAATCAGTAGCAAACTAAATTAAGCCAAGCAACGTAATTGAAAATTTTGCAATAAGTGGCTAACTAAAATTCCGAGAAGCAGGTAACTGAACTTACGCTAGTTCTTTGTACAGGCACACTGCAACTTCTTTTTCGCTTACATGGTTGTACGAAGGAGTCCATGGCATCAATTGCTTGGATACGCAGTACCAATACTTCTTTCTTCCCACACTGCATGGGTAAGTCGAATGGTTAATCTGGTAAGATGGTGCGTCCTTGGTATGTTATAGGAGGACGTGTAGTCAGATTAGTTGTGGCCAAACACATCACACTGGCTTTTACTGTATATTTCATGCGATTACTTTTGGCATATCGAGATCTAAGCAATCTACAATAGGATGAAAAGACTGGCATCCTTCACATTATTTGCGAACTCAGTTCATAGAAACAAGCAATTCAACCATTCTGTGGGTAAATCAAAAGCGCCACTGGAATAATTTTCACTATCCAATCATACACGCAAAAAGGGGCGACGCCACCATAGGGACTGGTATGGGCGGCCGCCTCAGGTGGCTGGAAAGTGTGCACCTAGTTTGAGTCGTCCAGGTTGGACCATGCTAGTTTTGTTTGTCCCAACGCACGAGCAGGCAATGTAAAAATGAAGAAAAATGTTTCAATTTGGATGGGCCAATAACATAAGTGCAAGGCAGGCCCTATAGCAGGCTCGCGGCCCAAACGAGCGCCTCCCATATCGATCGACAGCAGGAAAAATCCCAATTCATTCGTTCCAGCCTCCAGTCTAGTTCGCTCCTAACCTAGCCGCCGCTGGACAGACCGACAAAGGACTTCCTCGCGCCCTCATTGGAGGGTGGTCGCCAGGCTTCAAGTGAACGGAAGGACAAGAAGATGAAGATCCAACCCTGGGTGTAGCCCACGTGGGAGGCAGCGGCGGCAGCACGGGCATGGCATCGAGCTTGCGCAGATGGACTGTCGCTAATTGCAAGAGTAGCATGCACAACGAGCAGGTACATCACAACCCTGATTATATCTAATTCAACTCTTCAATTTCTGGCCAATAGTTAAACCTGACGGTGTTGTAAAACCGCTTGTATGTAGGGAATCAATGAGAAAATGAAACCAATTTCTACTTATTTTATAACTCCCCCAATCAATATTGAACTGACTGAATCTGATGTATCTAATCAAGTTTCCGGTGCAAACATACAAGCTCATGTTGTTCTTGGGCCTGAAGTGTCTAATCAATAGACTGCTAATGAAGAATTTGATGCAAACATTTTACATGCTCCTGGTGATGAACATATAGTGTCTAATGAGGGATCTAATGCAAGCATTTTGCAAGCTCATTGAAGGATTTAGTGTCTAATGATGATCTACTATGTTGAAAGAGACAGAGATTTGCAGGCATTGATGACAAGCAAATTATAGTGCATTTTCATAGCTTGAGGAAATGTCGAGACCATCTACCAGAAAGTCCCCGTATCATGACAACATAGCATAAATACTTTTCTAATCTGTTGTTTGAAACTATTGGCATACTTGTGCATGATAGATATATTGATATGCAGTTTGCGTACTGGTTATACGTGCAATTACACTTCAATAATTTCAGCCAGAGACCGAATAATTTAAGCAGGTACAGACCATGTTTGTAGTCCTTGTACACCATGTTGCATTTTGTGTTTTTTGGTGCTTGCATCATTTAGTGTTTATAATCCGAACTACTTTGGATCATTAGCTGGTTTTCAAAGTGCATGTAGCTTCACATTTCTCAAGTTATGTTGATTTCCGGAGTGCAAGTGCCTTTGTATTTTTTTAAGTTAAATGTTCACCCCTGGTAACTTGAATTCGTGGATCAGCCACTGCACACAAATCATACACGAATGCTAGTACGAATTAAATAAAATGCAGGGACTTACGCTAGCTCGTTGTACAGGCTCACTGCAGATCTGCTTGCGCTTGGGATGTTCCATGTACAAGTCCATGTTACCACTTGCTTGGATGTGCAGGCCTTGTGCTCCTTGCATCCCCCTCTGCATTTTTGACAGGGCGAATGGTTGATCAAATAATAGGAATCGACCTTGATGTTGTACCAGACGACAGATACTTACAAGGTTATACGGGTGTGCAAGATGTGTACCAGATCCCGTAGCGCCCTCATGCTTCGCTAAAATATGGATTTGCTTGTTTCAGATGATATCTCCAGAAGAAATAAGAGTTAAGGTCAGAGTTGCATAGGCGTGTAAGCTAAGAGAGCAGTGAAAGGATATCCAAACATCGTCGGAACAGTGCACAAGGGAGTGATGTGTGGATACCTAGTTCGGGCCGGCGTTTGGGCATGCTCGCCTAGCTAGAGTGCGGGTCACTTCAGAGCCGTTGAGGGTGATGCGCTAGCGTTGGCTGGCCGTGCACGGATGCAGATCTTGAGTGGCAGCGGAGCGCTACGATGCGGTGGACGAGACCATTGGTGAAGCCCCAACGGCCTCGGGGGGCGGAGGTGCGACGATGTGCTTGGTGAAGTAGCCCCCGTGAGCTGGGAGACGGTGTCGGTGAAGCGCACCTGATGTGGTGGAACTCGGTGTATGTGAGGCACGTTGGTTGCGGCGGCCGACGTTGTCGGTGGACCACCCGGTGTGGTGGACGAGGGCGTAGATGAGGTAGCTCCGGTGCGGTGGTGAAGCGCGACCGTCGTCTTCGTCGTCGTCGTCCGACACAGAGGTGGGGAACGGTGGGGAAAGAGACGAGACGAGGGGCGATTCGAGGGTTGGCGGTGAATTAGGGATTTGAGCAATCTGGGCGCGGAACAGGACGGTGGAGAAGAGAGATTTTGCAGGGCTGGAATTGGGGCCGCCAGATATTTCAATCCGAAATGTGGAAGCGCGAACTTATATTGTCATCGTCCTTTTTTAGGGGGAGGGGGCGTGGGTGGCTGGGTGCTACACGTCCGTCCAACACACGCTACCACCCCGACAGGACTATGCTTCGGTGCCTTAAGGCACCTGCCTTTGTGTCCATGACATATGGGCCCAACAGGTGGCTGGCCCACATGTTAGTGATGCAAAGGCAGTTGCCTTTAAGGCACCAAAGCAGCGTCCACAATGATACGACCCTGGTTTTCCTGGTGCGCCTACATTTGAGAATGCAAACGAATCTTCTTTCATTTGCAAATGAATCTGTATGTATTACCATGCATGTGTTTTCCTTGCAATAATTAGTCATTCGAAACGAGATACTCCATCCGTTCACTTTTGTAAGTCGTTTCAAATAACTTAAAATGAACTGTTTTGCACATTGTGTGAAATGTCTTCAAGGTCTTATAAAAGTGAACAGAGGGATTACTATAAATTAATTAATGAGGAGTTATTTGAAAAAAAAATCAAAACAGTACCCACGCTAACGTGAATTAGAGTGTGTCTCACATAATTAGTTATTTGAATTAGAGTGTGTGTCACGTAGTTAGTTATTTGAATTAGAGTGCGTGTCACGTAGCGATCTCCAATTCTAACGTGGATTTCGCATTTCACTGTATTCATGCTACTTTTTAATACAAATGCATATGTATATGATGAACACCATGGTAGTGAGAAAACTTTTGGATGGATTCAAACATATGGCCTACAAAATAGCACAACAAACTGAGTCAATGTCAACTTTTCGAAACTTAGTATGGCACGAATTCGAAATAATTACCCGTATGCCTGCTTCTCGGTTCAAATCTTACAATGTACACCGAATTGAAACATCGATATTAAGTCTCGTACTATGTACATTCAAATGTTGTTTTTAGCCCCCCCGGCACAAACGCTACATACTTCCTGTATCGGTTAATCTTCCTCCCCTAACCACCTTAGGAAGCTATCGGTTTCCAACACACGTTCATTCTTTCTCTCCATGTTTCGATCTCTAAGTCTCTCAACTACACAACCCCTTTTTCCACTCTATTACCAAATGTATTTACCTCACACACCCGCCATTGCACCCCATGCCGAGCTCCCTCTCCCCCCCTCTCCCTCTCACCCTCTCGCGCTAAATACATGCATTGCCTATCTAGCCCCCCAACCACTCGTGCCTGCGCACGCACACACGTTGTATATCTAGGTCACTCCCTCGAGACTATCTCACTCTTTCTTCCGCACGGCGGGCCACACTCGCTCAATCTCGCTCTCTTTATCTGAGTCTCGTTTAACCTCGTTTTCTTTCACACACAAATGATATATCTCCCTGTTCGGGCCTCGATCGACACACTCTATACTCTCTCACGCAGATTTTCTATCTAGGTCAGTCCATCCAAGCCGCCACCACTCTTTCGACCTCATGGTGGGCCACGCTCACTCAATCTCTCTCTCTCTCCGCATGTCTCGATTGACCTCGCTCTTTCTCAGACAAAAACGATATATCATCATGTTTGAGCCCAATTCGACCTATTCACATTGTATATTCTCTCATGCACATCGTCTATCTAGGTCACTCTCTCCAACCCGTCTCACTCTTTCGATCGCACGGCGACCCTATGTGATCGGTTGACCTTTCTTCCTCCCACGCACAAAATATATCTACATGTCTTCACTTACTGGTGGGTTCCATGTGTGCTCTCTCTCTCTCCTCCCCTTTTGCGTTTAGATGCACGGGCAAACAGGAAGAACTCGCGGGTGATGTTGCCGTTGACCATATCTGGACGCGTTCACAAGTCACGGCACCAGTTTCACGTACTAGCAGCACTAGTCAGTGTGTACGTGCAATGCACGTTAATTTGGATCTATATTAAGTGCATGCGGATATTAAATACTAGGATATTATTTGCGTGTTGTCATGTGATTAGCACTATTTTTGGCATGAAATTAACTGCACGCTAAACGTGTTGAGCGCTCGACATTGAAGCAGTCTAGGTCGTTGGATGACAAGGAATACATGTGGCTTGATGACGTTTTATATTTAATTTGATACGGCTCTAGCAGAACATTCAATCGATCAAACCATACATTTCGTTCAGTCTGACTCCGACTTTAAATTATACGACGATCGATATAAAATAAACAGAAATGATAAACGTTCAGATTTTAAGCATGGCAATCCGAACGTTTTTCGTGGCAAATTTAGATTACGTGGCAGCGGCGGGGGCGTCTCGCAGTGGGAAGCGGCTCCTCTGCCGTGCTCTTTGTGTCGTCGGGCCACTGACCGACGGCGACGGCGGCGTCTTGCGCCGTTGTTGGCGTACTCTTGGACGTTGTCCTAGCTTCAAGGAAGGCCAAAATGTTCTGGGCTTTGGAGTGAGTCGACTGGGGGAGGAGGCGACTGGCGTTGGTGCAAGAAAGCGGTTGACGGTGGCCATCCATGCCGCTGAGGGGGGCACTGGCACCCGCGCGGGGACAGGCACTGTCAACGGCGTGGCAGAGACATTCATGTGCACGGGCACCAGCACGGGCGCGCACGTCAGTGCACGCGCAGGCGCAGGCGCTAGCAGGTGCACGGGCACCAGCACGGGCGTGCGCGTCGGGCACGTGAAAGTCGGCGGGCACCTCATGGAACCCCGTGGGATCAAGCTCGGCGACAATGTGCGGCTCCCAGCCCATCAATGCCACGGGGATGGGCGCTGGCGCAGCCGGGGCGACGGGAGTTGGAACGGGAGCGGGGACAGGCGCTGCGTCTTCCCGCAAGGCCAGTTCAAGCTCGTCCCAAAGTGCTTTATGTTCTTGAGACTCCGGCTGGGTGTCTTCCTTAGGAAACTAGAACACTAAGGGCAGACCATCGTGATGCGGCATGGAGTACGTTTAGGTCAGGCTAGTTGGAGGTAGACGTCAGGAGAATCGGAGAGGAAGAGAGAGGATTGTAGCGATACTCCCTCCTTTCCGGTTTATAAGGCTCAATTCAAAAATCTCACCAACCAAGGTAGATGGTGAGTGGTGGAATACTTTTTGTAGTTTGCAAAATCACCCAATTAATGCTCTTGTTTTTCTCAAAAAAATATGTTTACCAATGCATTAATTGCAATGCATGCATGCATAAATTACATGCATTGGTCAATTTTCTCTTAATACTTGCATGCAATAATTTAATTTACCTTGGAATCCGAACATGTGATGGGAAACAACAAAATTGAGCCTTATAAAATGGAAAAAGTAATATTTTGAGATAAGCCCTATAAAACAGAAATGAGGGAGTACCGGGTAGTGCGGGCTTGATTTTAAACTGCGGCGCCGGCGACATTAAAAGTGGGAGCAGTTGGGACGACGGTGGGCGGCGAAGCCTGGTCAAAGGGCTCGCCTCCTGGTGAGCCTGCACAGTGGTCTATTCGCACGCCTCCCTGACAGCTGGCGCAGCGGTCTGCTCGCACGCCTCCCGTCTACTCACACGCTTGCTCGGACGGCACCTGCCGATTGCCGATGAGAAGCGGGGACTCGTGGCGGCACGTAAACGCCCACGGTTTCAATAGTGAAAGCGTTCACCTTAACGTGACAGGTCTTTCTTCCAAAATACCTTGGCTCTTCATTTGTGCAACTTGTCATAAGCAGCTTGTCTCAAATTGCAGAAAAAACTTACGAAGTAATATTTGTGCCATATCACGTGACCATGCTTAGTTTCAAGAATTTATGATCACTTTTGGATTTTCAGAAATTTAAGATCCAGGATTCAGAACAATATCATAACCTGCATCATGCAATAAATTTTCAAGCCGTACATCTGTCCTGTTGTATTTCTTAAGAAAGGATTTGGTCAAACATTTTGCTTAGTTAGACTTCAGACAAGTTATATATGTAGAGTAAAAGGATAATCCCTCCGTACCAGTGCATTGCCTGATATATTAACTCAAGTACTAGGCACGAACAAACGGGCTCAATTCTGTGCTCATCCTGGTGTAGTAGTAGTAGTACTACTAGGCAATGCAGTTGATGGGTGACCTTGACGAGCAGCGACCGAGGGAATTGAACCGTGCTCGGCACGGTAGGTAACGTTGTCTAGTTACTAAAGCATCCCTCCATTGTTCATCGGTAGTCATTATGGACCGGGGACATGAGGGGAATTTCCTAGGGCTGGAATTCTAGCCGCCAGATATTTCGACTTGAAACGCTGAGGCTCGACTGGTTGGGGTAATGGGGTTGCCTAATGTGCGTACCACGCACGCCACTGAAGGACACGAGCCCGCTTTTTCTTAGGATCAACACAAGCCAAGGTCTGGCTGGTACGCCGTTGGGTCCTACCATTCGATAATATGAAAGGAACCTTTTAAATTGCCAAACGAATCTATGTGTATTACAATACCTGTATTTTCCTTGCAAATACTAATCTCAACGTGGTAATTGATTTATGACGAGTTGTTGAATTACAGTGAGTTTGTGATATAGTGATCTCAACGTGGATTTCACTTTTCATGGTATCCCTAGTAAGTTTTCCAATGCAAATTCAAATTTAAAAGATGAACAACATGGAGGTGAGAAAATTTGTATGTATCAAGCATATGACCACACACACACACACAGAGAGAGACACACACACGCATGAACACAACAACAATCCAATAAGTATAGTGCATCTACTTTTCCAAACCATGCATGTATGACACGAATTCTAAAATACTCCTTCTATTCCTAAATATTAGTCTTTTAGAGAGTTCAACAAGTGACTACATACGGAGCAAAATGAGTGAATCTAGACTCTAAAATATGTCTATATACATCCGTATGTGCTAGTCCATTTGAAGCCTCTAAAAAGACTAATATTTGGGAACGAAGGGAGTAAAATGTAAGACATCCATGGTCCTCAGTTCAATATTTAAAATGAACATGAAACTGAAACATGAATATTAAGTCTATTACTACAGTACATGCAAATGTTCTGTTTAGGCGGAGCTATGATTATCGGGGGTCAACCCCTCGACCTTAGATAAAATTGTGGAGCTCTTTTTAGGGTTGTTTAGATTATATTTGTCCCCACCCTCCCAGCCACCGATTGGTTGTGCACCCCCCACCCCTCCTCCCCGGGAGAATATCATGTGCCCCCATACCATAGATTCTATATGCCGATACGAGTTGCTTGGAGCTTGTAGATCTGAGATATAGCAGCTCACATGATGTGTCTTAATATTTCTACAGGAAACCTTGATGAGTTTGAGAATTGCACACAATTTGTACAAAAACTACTTAGATGCCCTTTGATCCCATATCCAACGACCTCGAAGCTCGTATCACCGTAGCATCTAAGATGAAGGAGGACATCATATTCTCATGTATGTAAGAATATCATGTGCTACCACACCTTAGATGCTTTGGTGATACAAGCTCTTCGGAGGCGTTGGATTTGTGACCCAACACCTCCTCGGTGGTTCGAATGGTTTTTTGCAGAAAAGCCCCAAAAGAGTTTGGCCACTGCTTACAAGCACAAAGGCTGCTCAGATGCCATTGGATCTCAGATCAAACAACCTCCAAGCTCGTATCACCGTAGCATCCAAGCTGCGATAGCACCTTATGTTTTCTCGCACAGGAGAGTATGAGGTGCTCCCGCACCGTAGATTCTATGGTGATACGAGTTCACTGAGATCTAACGGCCCATAATAGGAGGTTTGAATGTTTTTGCAATATACGGCTGATAGAGTTTGTGAAATGCGCAGAAAGTACAAGTACTACGCATGTGCCATCTGATCACTGATCATACAACCTAGATGCTCATATCACCGTAGCGGGTAATTAAGCTACGGGGAGCACCTAATATGAGCACCGGGGAGCAGTTGGATCGAAGATGCAGTGGCACACACGAGGCCTGAATGTTTTATTTGCAAAAAAAACCTTTTGAAAGTTTGGAAATTGCGCATAATTACAAAGACTACTCTCAAGCCATTGGATCTCACTTCCAACGGTGTAAAAACTCGTATCACCATAGTATCTAAGTTGCGGGGTGGATGTGATATTCTATGCCGCTGTCATTTTTGTTCGTAAACTTGCAAAATACGTGTAACTCATGTCGTTACTTGTCTAACCGCGCAAAGTGTTTGTTCAAAAAAACCATCCTACACTGAAATATCGGAACAACACACGGGGGTCCCACTTGTCATTAATCAAATTTGGACCTAATACTAACAAATCTGAAAGACGAGATTCAAACTGGCAACCTGGACAACAAAGCGTAAGTCGATAGCCTAAAAAAACGAACGGTTGTTGGATTTGTCCCATAACTTGATTTTATTTATACAGTACTTTCGTTGAGTAGAGTAGAGGGAGTGCCTCGTCAACACGTGCATGACCGTTGTCTCACTTACTGGTGGGTCCCAGGTCTGCGATCTCAATCTCTCTTCTCTCCATCGTCTAACCTTTGCACGGGCACAGACGAAGTGCGGCGCTAGCTTGCCATGGTGTTATTACAACTAAAAAAATCTTGGAAAATAGAAGAATCGCCTAGAACGAGAAACGTTGTGGCTGGTCGAGACGGAGCTAACCACATCTATCCTCCGTGTCACGTTTGCATGATGAAGCTGTGTGGCTAGTGGGGTGTTTTCGACCGACTGGCTGGGTCCCGAGGTCGAACCATAGGTACTACGTCTGATACAGTATATTTTTACACGCACATTTTTCCTCCGTGCCGAGACGTGGCACACTCTACCGCACGGTTTCGGGGTCCTCCCGGGTGGTGCACGCATATATTCTTCCTGACGTGGGATGCCCTACCACGCGTTTTCTGGGTCCTCCTCGGTCGTAGCGCCGAAGCAAGTAGATGAGTCGTCAAATCACGAAAGACCACCTTTGCCGCCGAGTACATTAGTGAAGCACGGTGGCTAGCTAGTTGGGCTAGTTCGACCGATTAGCTAGGCCGCCGCCACATTTGTTTTTTACCCCTTTTTTATCTACTTACCGGGAGGTAAATATAAATATCCACCATGGCGTTGCTCTGGTGTTTGGGTGCGGCAGGATTTTTATTTTTTTGATTGACGGGAGCAGGCGCGGCAGGATTTTTAATTTTTTGATTGACGGGAGCAGGCGCGACAGCAATTAGTCATGATTACTCCGCCTGTAAAAACCCACCGCTCCCTGATGTGAGAAGTCGTCGACTGGTGTTTTACCGTGGTGAAAACCAAAAGATTCCCCGCTCCCTCCGCCTTCCCGTAGATTGCATTGCCTTTCAGCCGCTTCGCCCCCTTTGCTTCCTCTCCCCATTGCTTCTACCTGGTGCCATGGCGGCGCAGCAGATCACAGAGTCCAAGGTGAGGCTCCTGACACAGGAGCTCCATGCCACGGATGCGGATCTCAGGGCCAAGGACGTGGAGCTCCGTGAGCTCAAGGAGGAGAGGAGTGCCATGCTCCTCCGTTATGTGCGGGAGTTCACGGAGCTTCAAAAGTGGCAGGCGTCCACCACAAAGATGCTCGAGGCGTCAGCGGCGTTGCTGCAGAAAGCGGGAGATACGATAGGCCGTTAGGGGAGCCGGCTGGAGCGCGAGCGGGCCGATCGTGACGAGGTCCAGGATCGCCTCAGCCACTTGGTGAACCAAGTTGCCACGCACATATTGCGGCTGCGCGATGCCTACCGTCGTGCCAGCGCGACGATGCCGGCCGTCGGGCTAAACCCGGTCGACTTCAACGAGCTACGGCTTCCTGACCTGGTCTCCTTCTTCACCTATATCTCCGAGGAGCTGATCCATCTCCACGCAATGGTGGGGGCTGAGCTGGACAAGGAGGGGTTGCGGGCTGCCGTCGCCGTTGCCGGGCGAATCCTTTCAGGGCTCCATCACCGGAATCCATTCGTGCCATTGGACGCCGTCTTTGACGAGCTGGCTCCCGTCGACCGGGAGCGGGCTCTGCGGGCGGTTGCACCCTTCATTACCAACGTCGTGCACCTCGAGAAGCAGAGGGACTTCGATCGTGTTTAGGCGCCCTCTGCATGGGCATGTCCATGTCTCGGCGCAACATGACCGTTGGATCAAACTCAGATGGTGCAGATCAGTCACTGTAGCACAAAGCGTGTGGGTGTGTTTAGTTGCATTCTCATCTCAATATAGTTGTTTCCTCTTCGTGTATTTGTTACATATAGGAGTAGTTGACATGCACACAACATCATTTGTTATCGTCATATCTTACTACACTAGCAACAAGATTGTGTAGTACTGACGTATGAACCACTGCACATGCCTAGTAGTAGGAGCACTGTGTATGTTCAAGTGGTTGCCGTGTTTCGCACTCCTCCGTCGTAAGAGTGGAAACGCTTGCTGTAATCATTTTTTCTTTTGAAAAACAGTGGACACGCTCTACCGTGCGGATCCTCCTACAGCCATGCACTAAATTACTCACTTTCGCTGACATGTGGGATAGCCAGCATCGGGGTCCACCAGCCATGCACTAAATTACTCCGTAGTAGAGTGATGGTAGACTACCCCGATCGAAGCACCGCAGTAATGCCCAATGAGCCATCAAATCACAAAACCCCCTCCTTTCCAGCAGTAAGTTGGACGGACGAAGCAACCATCATTTCACTCTTCTCTCTCAGCTTCCTCTCTACCCAACCCTCGCTTCTGCCTCATCTTGTTCCTCATTTCTTCAAGAAAACCCTGACCTGCTTCTGCCATTGTTCTTCTCTCCCAAAGAAGGAAAGGTGAGCGCATCAATGGTGTTGATTCTGGCCAAGGCCCGGTCTTGCAACCCCGAGACTGATCCTATAACTCCCTCTCTTTTCTTCTTTTGGGTTTGTGATTATGGTTTCTTTTCTTCTATTTCTATTTGACAGTATCTTGATGGACACTGGAGCACCGACCGAAGTGATGTCTATGGCTCCGGCCAAAACCGTCGAGGCTCATGGTACGAAGAAGCGCAAGCACCCCGCCGAGACTACCGCAGACTAGCTCAAAGCCATCGCCCTGTCCAAGCCCCCCTCTCCTGGATCCCTCATTAAGCAAGTCCAGGTAATATCTCTTCTTGACGATCTTTTTCTCGATCTTGATCGTGTTTTTTAATCTAACACGCAGTACTAGTACTAGTAGTACAACTTTCTGGGTGATCTTGCATGTCATTTTTGTGTGCCAAATGACGGTTCTAAATTCCTCTCTTGACCAAAACATGCGAGAGGTTGACACTGATTTCTTATAGATTACTTTCAACTACTCCCTCTGTCCCAAATTTCTTGTCTTGGATTTTTCTAGATACGGATGTATCTAATACTAAAATGTGACTTGATACATCCATATCTAGACAAATCTAAGACAAGAATTTTGGGACGGAGGGAGTAATTTATGAACATCAATGCTATCTTTTAAGAGGGTATATTTGCCTCGGTAACTTGTGTTATGGATTTTGCATGTAATCCCTCTGCTCTCATGCCTTTGAAGACATGTTCTAGTGTCTTTGTTCACTCATTTCTGTGTGTATATGTAGTCATATATGGAGTATAATATCGAAAATCATCTTATATTTCTGAACGGAAGTAGTAATAAAATATGGTTTATGTTTGAATTAGAACCAGGTCCGCGGTGGAGATGAAGTTCTCAAAGTCATGCCGTCTGAACTGGAAGACCTGATGATGAGTTTTACTGCTGAACTATCCAGCTGCTGTGTCCTTGTCGCCACGTGTCCTGAACTAGTGTTTTCCTGTAGCATTGTTGTCAGGTGTGTTCTCGAGGCTGTACTTGACAACAACAATTTCCTGGCTATGCCTTCGATTACGAAGGGTGTGGTTCTTGTAAAGCTTCCCAACAAATCTGATGCGGCCTGTCTTCATCATCATGTTTGTGAGTGGAAAGACCACTCCGTTAGGTTCTCCAAGGTTGACAAGATGGTGATGGTGCGTGTAGACATCTCACATGAAGTCCATGGCCTAGTCAGTTATGCGGGGTTCATCCCGTAGGTCGGTGGCAAGAAATAGTCTGTAGAGTTTAGTTAGTGCAACTTTGCTTGTCTGTAGTAAGTACTATTGTTCAGTACTTGATTTGTGTTTGTGAACCCTATATTGTTTATTAGTACTGCCGCTTTTGGTGTGTGGTCAGTCCTGAGAACGGTCTATGTTAATGTTTGTCCACTCAATTCAGTCTGTATATTTTGAAGTATCCAGATCATATTTTTTGTGAGGACGGTTTATCAATTATGGTTACACTCCAATATCTGTATGCATTGTGGGGTTTATCGCACCCACCAGGATTTCCAGTCCCATGGATGTTCGGTCCATACGATTTGTCACAACCTTTGGACTGTCCTGCTTGTGGGAGTAGGCAGGATCCCTGCATGCCACTCGTAGTTGGACGATCAATCTTCTATTTAGTACTTCAACATAGTGATTTCCTGGTAAGGATACACTCATGTCACATCAAGTAAATATTATTGATTTACTGTCTAAATCTTATTGATTTAAAGTCATGTTTTCTTTCTTTTCTTGCAATTTTACGATGCAGGTTTTGCCATGTGACATTCATCACAGAATAAACCGTTTGGTTTGCTCTACGATGGCTATTTTTGCAGGTTTCACTTCTTATGTCGTGTCAGTAACAAAGGCACTGTCCATCACTTATATTACTGGAAAAAATTGGATCAGTCGGTTGTCTGAGTACAAGCTGAATCCCTATGATGAACTGCAGTTTGGTTTAACAAAAATGCCACAATTAGTACTTCTCGCGTTTAGAAGAAATGAAGAAAAAACTAGATCACGGTCACGGATCCTAGTCAAGTTAGAAAGCTGATCATAGCAGACCAGACACGATCGCCGCTGTCTCGCACAGATCGAGCACCAGCAGTTGCTCTAGCACTGACAGCGGCAACAGCTCAGTCTGATCCAGCTGAGGATTGGGCACCGACCGCGTCAGCGGATCAGTCTAATCTACCGGAGGATCGGGCATCGACACCGACACCTGCTCCGACACCGGCACCAGCTCTACAAGGAGCAACATCTCCGGCAGCAGCAGCGGCTTCGGCACCTGCACCAACACTTGCACTTGCATCTGCTCCGGCCCGTGCAGTTGCACCGGCAACAGACTGGGCTGCAGTTCGCACTTCATATACCAAAGTTCTTACAAAAACCGACATGACCACCTTCTTGGTAAGCATTGGCCGCCCAAGTGCTTCGTTCTTTTTTCTTTCCATGTTGTTTCACATGATTCACTGTGTTGATCTAACTGTTTGGGTATGTCTTCTTGTTTGCAAATAGAGAATTCCTTGAGCAATGAGGGAGTCTATCAACAATCCGGGCGACCACGGCCAAGTTTCTCTTACCATGCGCAGCGTTGGTGTGAATGAACCTGCTCAATATACCGTAACTACAAAGGATGGTCGCATGATGATTGATGCTAAAGGATGGTCAAGGTTCAAATCTAAATCATATCTTGCGGTAGGGGATGATGTCAAAATCGAATTTTCTCGGCAAGGAGAGCTGGTCCAAATCAACTTTGAAATTAGCAGAACGCAACTGCCAAACTGATCTATCCTCCAAGAGATTTTGATGTAATAATCTAGCATGGTGAAACAAGTGTCCTGTGTGTGTAAGTAGTACGACAGTATTATTTATCACATGGTATATCGTTGATAGAATTGCAACTCTGATTGCTGGTTAGGAACTGTCATTCGATTTCATTCCAATAGCTGTCGTGCTTTATTCAATTTTGTGTATTCGCCTTGCGACAGCATCTAAAACCAGCGTTGTACTGATCGCTTGCAATATGAAAAGCGCTGAGGTAGAACACATGGGCCCCCAAACATGCAGGGTCGGCCTGCGGCCCAATGTCCAGAACCGTGGGCCTATCTGAGTATTATATTCTCAGCTGAACCCCATAATGCCCGTGCGTTGCAGAGGGAGTATATTTCTCGTCAAGGTGAGCCTGTGATATAAAAGATTTGTATATTTCTTTACAGAGGGAGTATCTCTCTGTCAAAAAATATATTTATGTGTAACTAGTTACTCCTATCTTTCTACTTCCTTTCGCTGATATGTGGGGCAACCGGCAACGGGGTCCACGTGCCATATGCACAAATTAGAGTGCACAACTTCACGGTAGACACGCCCCGGTCGTAGCGCCGCAGTAATGCCCAATGAGCCGTCAAATCACAACCCCCCATTTCCAGCTTTAGCAGTAAGCTGGACGGACGAAGCGACAATATTTCACTGGGCCTGAATCCCCTTCTCCCTCGTCTGCTTGTTCAGAGAAAACCCCCTCTCGGCGATTGCATAGGGTTTTCTCATGGAGAACCAGGTACGAATTCTTCATCCATCCCCGATAAACCCAAGTCCCTTGGTCGCAGGTAATCCTAGGATGGCAGCCGCCGCTGTTGATGCATTTTTCTTCCTACTGAATCTAGTGTGTTTCATTTGTAGTGCCCAAAGTACGAGTACCCTACAGGTTTTTGCGCCCTCGGTGAGACGCCACACTTGTTCCTTCTCATCCTAACACAGCATTTTGAAACGCGCACAATATGTTCCTAGAATCCTCTTTTCTATCCAGGAGGGTGGGGTTTTTTTGAACATGCTGTGTTCTCATATTATTTTTCCTGCAGTGTATTATTTGCTCTGCCAGAACACATGTACTCAAGATGCTCGGCCTTGCCATAACTGAGTACACTAGTTTAATGGTCACAGAGAAGACAAGCCATGGATATAAGTTCCGAGTTGGGTTCATGAACCAAGAAGATCGCTGCTCTCTTTATGGCCAAACTTGGATAAACTTTCTCAAGTGTTACAGACTGAAAATTGGCGCACGAATGTTGATGGAAATAGCAGAACCTAGTCTCATCTTCACTGCGATCTTCCACCCCGACGTCGTTCCAATTGTTCATCCATGTTAGTTTTGTATCTGGTTCTTGCTTGTTGCCTCGATTACTTCTTAATCCACCTATTCTGTCTAACTAATCACAATTTAAATTTAGAAGTAGCAATGAATCTCTCACGAAGATGCTACTTCTAACTAATATTTTCCTATAATTGGTGGCACGTGTAGGTTTTTTCAGAGTTAAGCAGTCTGCTCGTTTGTTACTCTATAATAACTTGGCTGTTACTAATGGTACTGAAGTTGACTGGATCGGCATCCACACGTTCCTACACTTTATTGATCGTCTTGAGGTCCTTGTGGGGCGTTTCAATGGTGGAAGGCCACGTGGGATATGTGTTCCACTGCTGCACTCGTTGAACAGGTCCAACTGTGTCGAGAAACTTATGGTACGAGTTGTTTTCTGTTATATATGTTGTTCATAAACTATTGCTTATACATAGTTTTACAGTTGTGATCTTCTTGAAACAGGAACTGCCGAGTTCTATTGTTCCTATACAGATGCCTGACCATGGTCGGGTCAGACTTGCACTTCGTCACAACATGATGTATATGTCGACCTACTCAATTCCTCTTGGAGGTGAAAAGATACTTACTCATGGGTGGTCTCAAATAATGAAGGCCTGTCCATCTTGGAGAATAGGACAGAAGATTATGTTCATGCTTTCCCATGGCTCTAAAGCGAATATCCTATTTATTGACCACGTTGTGAGATGAAGCCACTTTCAGAAGGTTGTGGATGCACGGGGTGGCGCCTGGGCCTTGTCCTGGGGCTTGGAGGCCTCACCCTTGGTTAACTGTAGGCAAAGTAGTACTGTTCGAGGCATGCTTTGTACGGTTGAACCTGTATAAGTACTCATACTTCTTTCAGCTTTGGTTGTTAAGTGCCCCTGCTGGTTTAAGTTAAGGTTGTTAAGTACTCCTGCTACTTTTACAGTCTGTCATGTTTCTTCAGTCCTGTCTTCATCCAGCCACCAAAACCAAACCAGCGCCGGCGGGCCGCCTGCTTCCGCCTCCCACGGCTGGCTGCGCCTCAGCGCATGCATCGCCGCCTCACCATCTCCTAAATCATTAACGCCGACGTCCTCCGCGCGCTTTGGTGCGCTCGCCGCGGCGCTGCCCTCTCACGTTGTCAACATGGTCAACAAACAATAGGAATCGGCATAAGTACGTGGAGAGGATGACAGTAGGGGCCCACCACGTCAGCGTATGGAAAAATAAAATGCTTCCTCCTAGTGTTTTCCTGACATCTGGTACCCACGATATTTTGAGCGTATATAGTCAATAGACAAGAGAATAGCACAAGATCGGCTGACACCTGGGACGTAGCTACTCGAACAGTATTTTTTTTGGTATTGTTGAGACGGAGCAGGGTTTGAACTGGGCTGTGGCCCGTCTAGCCCAGGCTTATATTTTGTGTTCACCATGTGACCAGCCCAACTATTTTTTCTTTGTGAAAATGAGCCCAGTTTATTTTTTCTGAAGAATACCCAATCCAGGCCTACTTATTTTTCTACGCCCTGATGGGCTGCAACTCTTTCAAGACACCTGCAAATCTTGACAGTAATATGAAATGGGTTGTAAATATAAAAATAGATGACAAATTGGCAATTACTTTATAATTTCTGAATTTTATCACATTTTCAGATTCCTATTTCACTCAGCATTAACCTAATTTAAACATATCTTCAATGTACTTTAAATCTGGCTGGACATTTCGGTATTAAAAATAGTTTGGAACCCACAGAAATATGTGAAATTGGCCCTGACCAACCAAAAAACGACTGTAATAAATTGCATCAGAAGTTTCCATGAGGTATATATAAATTATTATGTATAGCCCTGGTGCGCTCGGCGCGGCGTGGTCAACGTGGTCAAGAAACGGCTTCCATCGGATGTGGACTGTACGTGGAGAGGCTGACAGCTAGGTCCACGGCCGCAGCAAGGAAGTGCCTCCTTATTACGTGCAAAATAATTATTCCTCCACCTGACAGCAGGGACCCACCGGACGGGCCACTAGTATTTTGCGAAAAAAATCGTTTCCCCCTAAATGCTGGGACCCACCGGACGGGCCACCGTATTTCGCGAAAAAACATTCACCCCGCTATCAGCTCGGACCCACCAGAAGTGCCTCCTTATTAGGCACAAAAAAATGAATACTCCCCCGCTAGCTGGGACCCACCTTGGTGGGAGGCTGACTGGTGGGCCTACTAAGTTGACGGGATGAAGGGCTTTGTCAACTTAGTCAATATGAATGATTCTAGCTCCATTGACCGTATGATGTCCATCCAACAGCCGTAGTGCTTCTTCAACCTCTGGTCTTCTTGCTCCAGCCGCACAAAGTAGCGCCGGTCGTGCCGCATTCTCCTGCCTCCCGTGGCCGGCTGTGCTGCCACGGAGGCCTCACCGCCCCCTAATATTCCCACCGCTGGCCAGGCCCTGCGGCGACGGCAGCCTCACACCGCAGCCGAACCAGTGAACCCTCGTACTCCTCTCCGCGCGCGCGCGGGCTTCCACTGCCGCGTCTTCCCCGGCTCCCCGTCGTCCCCTTCCTAGGCCTCGCCGTCGTCCACCTCCCTCGTGCTCTCGGCGCGGCATGATTAACGTGGTCAAGGAACGACTTCCATCGGACATGGACTGTACGTGGAGAGGCTGACAGCTAGGTCCATGGTGGCAGCAAGGAAGTGCCTCCTTATTACGCGGAAAATAATGATTCCTCCACCTGACAGCAGGGACCCACCGGACGGGCCACCGTATTTCGCGAAAAAAACGCTTCCCCCATGACTGCTGGGACCCACCAGCTACACCTTCGCACGCAAGGAAGTGCGTCCGGGCAAAAAAAATGATTCGCCCCCTGACTATTGGGAACCACCAGCTACATCTTCGCACGCAAGGAAGTGCGTCCGGGCAAAAAAAATCAAAATGATTCGCCCCTCTGACTGCTGGGACCCACCTGGCCCCCGACTGCTGGGACCCACCAGCTACATCTTCGCACGCAAGGAAGTGCATCCGGGCAAAAAAATGATTCGCCCCCTGACTGCTGGGACCCACCACCTACATCTTCGCAGGCAAGGAAGTGCCTGATAGTCGGGACACACCTAGTCGAAGCGTACGGAGCGTTGACATTCTGGTTGCAAACGTGTACGTACGTACTGGTCGATGTAGGGGCATGCACGTAGCATGTACACGTACGTACAGTGGCCAGGGTGCAAGAAAGAAAATACGGCCACGTATGTGTACATACGGGCGGGGTCTCTAACGCCTACTCGCGCATACATACGGCGAGGGCTCATGTACATGGTTGGGTTGGAACGGAGAAACAGCGTCGTCGTCGTGTTCGTGGGTCGGAACGGAATGCGTGGTCGTGTTCATCGGGAGGGCTTGGACGGAAGAGGCGATGGAAACGAGGCCTAGCATACCACACAACGGAGGAAACAGACCACCTACGGTCGAAACGGGGGTCCTGTTGATCGGGAGGGGTGTGGCGTACCGCAAAACGGAGGAAACGGACCTCCTACGGTCGAAACGGGGGTCATGTTGATCGGGAGGGGTGTGGCGTACCGCAAAACGGAGGAAACGGACCTCCTATGGTTGAAACAGGGGTCCTGTTGATCGGGAGGGGTGTGGCGTACTGCAAAACGGAGGAAACGGACTTGTGTTGGAGCACTACGGTCGAAACGGGGGTCTTGTTCATTGGGAGGGATGTGGCGTACTGCAAAACAGGACTCCACGGGATACTGTTCATCTCCACCGTCGACCCCCTCCAGCCTCCATGAGCTACTATTCATCCACTATCGACCTCCTCCAGCCTCCACGGGCTCCTGTTCATCCAGCCTCCACCGCGCGCTACTCCACCGGCTACTGTTCAACCACCCCTCCACCCGTCTACTGTTCATCCAGCCCTCCACACCACGGGGTCCTGTTCAACCACCCCTCCACGGGCACCCCTCCACGGTCTACTGTTCATCCTGCCCTCCACACCACGGGGTCCTATTCATCCACCCCTCCACGGGCACCCCTCCACCATCTACTGTTCATCCAGACCTCCACCACACCACGAGGTCCTGTTCATCCAGAGGCAATGGCACCGCTCACTGTTCATCCAACCCCCCCCCCCCTCCCGCAACGCTCACTGTTCATCCCATCGATCGGCTTCAGTTAGGAGCAGTAGCCAAGGAATCGCTCGATCGAGTTCAGTTAACAGCCATCGATCGATCGCTCGGGTTTAGTAACGTGTAGTCTGCAGTGCAATCGCTCGGGTTCAGTTAGAGCCCAACGCCTCGCTCGGGTTCAGTTAGAGTCAATGCCTCGCACACACGCGCGTACGTGTATGAGAGAAACGTGCATCACTCGACCCCCGACCTCCCACCATAACCGGGAACTCCCTGAAATTTTCCTCCTCCTCGCTTCTACCATGAATTTTTCCGTCATGGACGGCCCAAAGAATGTCATGCAACTGCGTCTCCGGCCCGCCCAGGACGAAAATCCCATTTTCTATCATGATTTTTTGTCATAGAAGTAGGAGCCCACCACATCTATAATGATACTGGGTTTTGTCACAATTATCGTCATAGAAGTGTCATATGTATGACAAGAAAAAAATTCATTCGGCCCAAAATGTCACGGATGTGTCTTTTTTTTGTAGTGTCAGATTATTACAGACTGTTCTGTTTTAGACAGATTCTGTTTTTGATGCATAGTTTGCTTGTTTTGATGAAACTATCAATTTATATCAGTGGATTAAGCCATGAAAAAGTTATATTACAGTAGACACAATGCAAAAAGAAAATATGAATTGGTTTGCAACAGTACTTAGAGTAGTGATTTTCTTTATTATTCTAACAGATCTTACCGAGTTTTCTGTTGAAGTTTTGTGTGGATGAAGTATTGATGATCGAGAAGGTCTCGATGTGAGAAGAAGGAAGAGAGGCAAGAGCTCAAGCTTGGGATGCCCGAGGCACCCCAAGTAAATATTCAAGGAGACTCAAGCGTCTAAGCTTGGGGATGCTGGGGAGGCATCCCCTCTTTCTTCAACAAATATCGGTATGTTTTCGGATTCGTTTCGTTCATGCGATATGTGCAAGTCTTGGAGCATCTTTTGCATTTAGGTTTTTACTTTTCTTGTATGCACCATGCTGGTATGAGATAGTCCTTGGTTGATTTTTAGAATGCTCTTTGTACTTCACTTATATCAATTGAGTATGGCCTTATAGAATGCTTCACGTGCTTCACTTATATCATTTGAAGTTTAGATTGCCTGTTTCTCTTTACATAGAAAACCGCCATTTGTAGAATTCTCTTTTGCTTCACTTATATTTGTTAGAGCATGGGCATATCTTTTGTAGAAAGAATTGAACTCTCTTTCTTCACTTATATCTATTTAGAGAGATGACAGGAATTGGTCATTCACATGGTTAGTCATAAAATCCTACATAAAACTTGTAGATCGCTGAATATGATATGTTTGATTCCTTGCAATAGTTTTGTGATATAAAGGTGGTGATATTAGAGTCATGATAGTTGAGTAATTGTGAAATTGAGAAATACATGTGTTGAGATTTGCAAGTCTCGTAGCATGCACGTATGGTGAACCGTTATGCAACAAAGTCAGAGCATGAGGTGTTTATTGATTGTCTTCCTTATGAGTGGCGGTCGGGGATGAGCGATGGTCTTTTCCTACCAATCTATCCCCCTAGGAGCATGCGCGTAGTACTTTGTTTCGATGACTAATAGATTTTTTCAATAAGTATGTGAGTTCTTTATGAATAATGTTGAGTCCATGGATTATACGCACTCTCACCCTTCCATCGTTGCTAGCCTCTCTAGTACCGCGCAACTTTCGCCGGTACCATAAACCCACCATATACCTTCCTCTAAACAGCCACCATACCTACCTATTATGGCATTTCCATAGCCATTCCGAGATATATTGCCATGCAACTTCCATCATCATCATCATATACATGACTTGAGCATTTATTGTCATATTGCTTTGCTTGATCGAAAGATAGCTAGCATGATGTTTTCATGGCTTGTCCATTTTTTTTGATGTCATTGCTACGCTAGCTCATTGCACATCCCGGTACACCGCCGAAGGCATCCATATAGAGTCATACTTTGTTCTAGTATCGAGTTGTAAGTAAATAAAAGTGTGATGATCATCATTATTAGAGCATTGCCCCAGTGAGGAAAGGATGATGGAGACCATGATTCCCCCACAAGTCAGGATGAGACTCCGAACGAAAAAAAAGAGAAAGGCCAAAAAAAGAGATTGCCCAAAAGAAGAAGAAAAAAACAAAAAAATGAGAGAAAAACAGAGAAGGGGCAATGTTACTATCCTTTTACCACACTTGTGCTCCAAAGTAGCACCATGTTCTTCATTATATAACTTGGCTTGTATATTCCAATGATGGGCTTCCTCAAAATGCCCTAGGTCTTCATGAGCAAGCAAGTTGGATGCACACCCACTTAGTTTCAGTTTGAGCTTTCATATACTTATAGCTCTAGTGCATCCGTTGCATGGCAATTCCTACTCACTCACATTGATATCTACTGATGGGCATCTCCATAGCCCGTTGATACGCCTAGTTGATGTGAGACTTTCTCCTTTTTGTCTTCTCCACATAACCCCCACCATCATATTCTATTCCACCTAAAGTGTTATGTCCATGGCTCACGCTCATGTATTGCGTGAAAGTTGAAAAGGTTTGAGAACGTCAAAAGTATGAAACAATTGCTTGGCTTGTCATCGGGGTTGTGCATGATGTGAATATTTTGTGTGGTGAAGATGGAGCATAGCCAGACTATATGATTTTGTAGGGATGAGCTTTCTTTGGCTATGTTATTTAAATAAGACATAATTGCTTGGTTGGTATGCTTGAAATATTATTGTCTTTATGTCAAAAGATAGATTATTGGTTTGAATCACTCGTGTCTTAATATTCATGCCATGATTAGACATATGATCAAGATTATGCTAGGTAGCATTCCACATCAAAAATTATCTTTTTTATCATTTACCTACTCGAGGACGAGCAGGAATTAAGCTTGGGGATGCTGATACCTCTCCATCGTATCTATAATTTTTGATTGTTCCATGCCAATATTATTCAACTTTCATATACTTTTTGGCAACTTTTTATATTATTTTTGGGACTAACATATTGATCCAGTGCCCAGTGCCAGTTCCTGTCTGTTGCATGTTTTTGGTTTCGCAGAATATCCATATCAAACATAGGCCAAACGGGATAAAAACGGACGGAGCTCATTTTTGGAAATATGGAAAATTCAGAAGGAAAATCAACGCGAACCAGTGCCCGAGGTGGTCACGAGGCAGGGGGCGCCCCCTCTTAGGGCGCGCCCCTTACCCTCGTGAGCCCACCATAAGGCGGTTGACGCTCTTCTTTTGCCGCAAGAAAGCTAATATTCAGAAAAAAAAAATCACGGCGAAGGGTTCAGGCCAATCGGAGTTACGGATCTTCATATATATGCGAGACGGTGAAACAGAGCCAGAACAGAATGCAAAACCAGAGAGAAACAGAGGGATAGATCCAATCTCGGAGGGGCTCTCGCCCCTCCCATGCCATGGAGGCCAAGGACGAGAGGGGAAACCCTTCTCCCATCTAGGGAGGAGGTCAAGGAAGAAGAGGAAGAAGGGGGCCCCTCTCCCCCTCTCCTCCGGTGGCGCCGGAACACCGTCGTGGCCATCATCATCATCACCGCGATCTTCACCAACACCTCCGCCATCTTCACCAACATCTCCATCACCTTCCCCCTCTATCTACAGCGGTCCACTCTCCCGCAACCCACTGTACCCTCTACTTGAACATGGTGCTTTATGCTTCATATTATTATCCAATTATGTGTTGCCATCCTATGATGTCTGAGTAGATTTTCGTTGTCCTATCGGTGGTTGATGAATTGCTATGATTGATTTAATTTTCTTGTGGTTATGTTGCTGTCCTTTGGTGCCCATCATATGAGCGCGCGCGTGGATCACACCATAGGGTTAGTTGTATGTTGATAGGACTATGTACTAGAGGGCAAGAGTGACAGAAGCTTCAACCTAGCATAGAAATTGATGCATACAGGATTGAAGGGGGACCAATATATATATTAATGCTATGGTTGGGATTTACCTTAATGAACATTAGTAGTTGTGGATGCTTGTTAATAGTTCCAATCATAAGTGCATAGAATTCCAAGTAAGGGATGACATGCTAGCACTGGCCTCTCCCACATAAAACTTGCTATCGGTCTAGTAAAGTACTTAATTGCTTAAGGGACAATTTCGCAACTCCTACCACCACTTTTTCACACTCTCTATATTTACTTTATTGTTTCTTAATCTAAACAGCCCCTACTTCTTATTTACTTGCTCTTTATTATCTTGCAAACCTATCCAACAACACCTACAAAGTACTTCTAGTTTCATACTTGTTCTAGGTAAAGCGAACGTCAAGCATGCATAGAGTTGTATCGGTGGTCGATAGAACTTGAGGGAATATTTGTTCTACCTTTAGCTCCTCGTTGGGTTCAACACTCTTACTTATCGAAAACTGTTGCGATCCCCTATAATTGTGGGTTATCAGTAAACTACTCACACTTCATCGGAAGGGCTATGGTGTTGATGTAGAAGCCCTCCGTGATCGATGCCCCCTCTGGCGGAGCTCCGGAACAGGCCCCAAGATGGGATCTCGTGGATACAGAAAGTTACGGCGGTGGAATTAGGGTTTTGGCTCCGTTTTTGATCGTTTGGGGGTATGTAGGTATATATAGGAGGAAGAAGTACGTCGGTAGAGCAACAGGGGGCCCATGAGGGTGGAGGACGTGCCTGGGGGGTAGGCGCGCCCCCCTACCTCGTGGCCTCCCTGTTGGTTGCATGATGTAGGGTCCAAGTCTCCTGGGTCTTGTTCATTACAAAAATCACGTTCCCAAAGGTTTCATTCCGTTTGGACTCCGTTTGATATTCTTTTTCTTCAAAACCCTAAAATAGGCAAAAAAAACAGCACTTCTGGGCTGGGCCTCCGGTTAATAGGTTAGTCCCAAAAATAATATAAAAGTAGATAATAAAGCCCAATAATGTCCAAAACAGTAGATACTATAGCATGGAGCAATCAAAAATTATAGATACGTTGGAGACGTATCATGAAGCCCGGCAAATGAACATAAGATATGTATATATATAACTGCAGAGAAAATAGTTAGTTTAAGGTATTGGAAGAATATAAAGATCTGCATCCAGCGACATAAACAAAGTTTTACAAATCTAGTCTTCCTAATCAATTTAAGAATTCATCACAAATTTTAATTATCTAAAAATTCAGACCGACAATAGCAGATTGACTAAAAAAGGTCATATAAAATCATGACAATTGTAAAAGAAAGGAAAACGGAGATTACTTATTGTTTCTTTTACATCTCTTTAAGTAAAGCTAGAACGTTACAATCAATTAATATGTCAAGAATCAATGAAATAAACTAAATAACCATCATAATTGCCATCTTATACATGAGCTTGTTGTTTATACTTCAATATCCAGTTAAGCAAAGAACAACAAACACCTAGACATATAGTTTATTCACATGAGATTCAAAGCTATGAAACCAGGCCGCTAAATAATCATATTATTTGCACAAGGTAGAGGCTCATAAAGGAAGACCTTAATTATGTAGCAGCATGAACTAGAATGAGCAGAATATCTACACATACCTTTTGACTAGTACAAAATGCGCAACTATCCCAATTCTCCTCCATGCACAAGACTTCGAGTTATAGTGAACTCGGTTCCTAAAGCTTTGTCTAG
Source organism: Triticum urartu (assembly GCF_003073215.2). NCBI lineage: Eukaryota > Viridiplantae > Streptophyta > Magnoliopsida > Poales > Poaceae > Triticum > Triticum urartu. The sequence goes on from NC_053023.1 coordinate 348,451,702, forward strand.
AAATAACTAAAATATAAATGAGTTAGGATCAGATAATATCAAGGTGTTACTATTCCAAAGCAAGTAGTCATATCAGGTTTTAAAGCAGATGCATAGCTAACAGAAAACCTATTTCTGCTAGCATCATTTTCAGCTCAGTGTGTATCTACAACAAGAAACCTGATGTGTACAAAACACTTAACAATGTAATGCCAGGTCAGCCACTTTATACACATGAAAAAAGTATAGGACTATGTGTAGGAATACAAGATAAGGCATCACATATGCACTTCATAATGGTTATATGGCAGGAGGCATGCGACTCTGTTGCAAGTACTACCCAATAACAAAAGACCCAGCTTCAGAAAACACAGGGCATGCAAAAGCTCAGTTCCAGGACATGTAAAACCTTCCAATAGTTGTATGCATAAAAATGCTAAGAAAATTCAAGGCATGCATACATACACATGCCAAGCAAAATCTCGACTCATATGTTTACTGCAGTTTTATTTGCATGAAGCATATAAGAAATGAAATGCTAAATAAGTTTTAATGTTCTGAATTAGTAGCAAACATGTATCCAAATGCAAAATACTGAATCTAAGACTTAACTACCAAGATTATTACCTCCTCAGCTTGCTTGTGGTTGCGTACCCATGTTGCTTCTTTTGCCATGAACTTATAAGTCATTTTCAGTTGCATATATAGAAGCAAAGACTTTTAAGCTATCAACCATAATAGTGATTGGTAAATATATAACCATAAGAGCATCAGCTTATGTGCTTGTATGGAGTAGTCCACGCTGCTTGGTGGAGAGGACAAACAAGATGCACACTTCTCACAAAACAAACAATCGAAAATATTATTTCAGTGAAAGCATCAAATGAAAATTAGGGAACAGTTTGTAAGAATTACATATAGGAGAAAAGAGCATGGTAGTCAGCTAGCCCCATGACCCAATTCTTCAAAAAAATCTACTTAGGAGCATATCTCCCAATTTCCATTACTGAAAGCATCACATGTCTCAAGTTCGTCCCCCTCCTGGGGTACCTCTAAACATCATAAACCAAGCCACACACACCAGCACTACTACCAAACTATACGCAGAACCTAAACAACGAGCATCCAAACGTTCTAATTATCAGCAACAAAACAATAGTCTTATATTACTCGTCGCCCTGCTTGACAAGGTACTGTACCACCAGGGTTATATTACTTGCACGTGGCATTGCGAGTAGGTCTTTTCTAAAATCTGAACCATAGGCACCTCTTAACCTATTTACCATCTCTGTGAATAGAGCTTTGGTTGAATTTGTTCTTAAGCGTTAAGCTAAATAAAATAGTTTGAAGAACAGGGGATCTGGTAATTCAATAAGTCATGATGCCATGCAATTTCTAATAGGGGCGACAGTACAAAACCCAATTGCTCTCATTTTACTCTAGAAAATTAAATTATCAGGCAAATGTTCTTAAATTCAATAATAAAGGTTGCAACACTTGAAGGGATTTCTACTATGATAGACAACTACAAATAATTAAATTCCTGAATCACATGACTGGGAGCAGTGGAAAACTGGCAATAGAAAATTATAGAAGAAAATTCCAGATCAGACCCCATATATCTATTTGCATAAAACTAACACATTCACTTGTTAAAACTATTAAACTCAAGAAGTGTTACTTCACTTCCAGTCCACATGTGTAGAAAAAATAGACAGAAAGAAGTCCCAGAAGCTTGCGTGTAGTACACCTACTGGGTTTCACCTATTTAGTATGTAGTCGAAGCATCCATTTGCTTCAATGGAAGGTCTCTTCACCATAAGCAAAACTTGGGCTATCGGATGACAAATCTGGTCGTTATCTTTAGAACTGTAGTGTCATATAAACTCAAACACTTTCTGAAGTCATTCTAGTTATTGCTCGGAAGAAAAAAGAACAGACGTTTGCAAGGATTGAAATCTCACCGGCCAAGTGCTCTCAGTGAGCAAGGAGGCAGCGCTGCACCTGGGGAAGGATGTAGAGGAGGTGGTGCTTCTCGGGAGAGGGTCCATACAGGAAGGTCCACTGCTCAGGTGAGGGAACCAGGAGGCGGCCCAACTTAGTGCTCGGGGAAGGATGCTCATGGAGGAGGAGGCCTTGCTCGGGGGAGAAATCTTGAGGAGGAGGAGACCTGCTCGGCGGAGGAAACCACTTTCGGAGGTCACTGTTGTGCTGGGGTTGGAGGGTGGTCGGCGGCATTCCTCGGGAGGAAGCAGGCGCTGGGTGCGCGGGGGATGGGGATGAAGCAAGGAAGTGTTTCCTTGGTAGAGAAGGGTGCTCGGCGACGACTAGGCGGTCGGTGGCGACTTTGTTCGGGGAGGAAGCCAGCACTGCGGTGAGTGGTTGGTGGCGGTGGCGGCGTGGTCGGGGTTGAGGGTTAGGTTTTGGAAGATTAGGGGAAGAACCGGTCAGGGGCTCAAGCAGCGACCAAAGGAACCCTTGTGAATATTTCGATCTCGCGCGCCCTTTGTCCCGCGCGAGCGCACTTGTCCCAATTGGTTTTTTTGAGAAACAACCCAATTAATTTGTTATGCGTAGCATAGAAGCTCCCGGCAGACAACAGGCTGCGGTTTAGTTGGGCCGGCAGATAGGAAGACCTGCCAAGTGGACATCGTTGCCGGCAGTTCGGTTGCCCTCGTTTGTTCACTTCTCTCGGCAGTTTATCTGCCTATAAGTACTTCTAACGGAAGTTATACAATTCCCGACAGTTCCTTTGCCCTTGGTAGGGTATTTCTCCCGGCAGTTAACTGCCCCTAATTAGGTGTTGTGGTGTGGTGTGATAATGCAAGGAGGAGGCTATCGGTTGGAAGAAGTTGCATGAGCAGAGCAGTGCCTCGTGGATGACGCTAAAAGCAATCATCGAGGAACTTATGGGTGACTTCACGAAGCTTGATACGTCTCCAATGTATCTATAGTTTTTGCTCGTTCCATGCTATTGTATTATCATTCTTGGATGTTTTACCTTCATTTTATAGCAACTTCATATCATATTTTGGGACTAACCTATTGACATAGTGCCTAGTGCCAGTTGCTCTTTTTTTCTTGTTTTTTACTTCGCAGAATATCAGTACCAACTGGTTTCCAAACGCAATGACTTTTTGGATATTTTTTGTAGACCAGAAGACACCTAGCGGGCCAAAAGAATTACCGCGGGGGATGCCCGTGGGGATCACAACCCTCCATGGCACGCCCAGAAGTCCAATCGTGCCCAGGGGAATGTGCCCCCCATGGAGTCTGCCTGCACCGCCTCTTAGCACTATAAATTCCCAAATATTACAGAAACCCTAGGAGAGTCAACGAAACACAATTCTAGCCGCCGGAAGTTCCAGAACCACGAGATCCAATCTAACACCATCACGGAGTGGTTCATCATCCTCATTGGTGCCTCTCCGATGAGGCGTGAGTAGTCCACCATAGCCCTACGGGTCCGTAGGCAGTAGCTAGATGTGCTTCCTCTCTCTCTTTTGGTTCTCAATACAATGGTCTCTTGGAGAGCTATTTGATGTAACTCTTTTTGCGGTGTGTTTGTTGGCATCCGATGAACTTTGAGTTCGGGATCAGATCTATATCTATGAATATTATTTGTGTCTTCTTTTGATCTCTTCAAATCTTTGGTTTAGTTAGGCCAACTAGATCAATTTTTCTTTCCATAGGAAGAGGTGCTTTGTGATGATTTCAATCATGCGGTGTTCTTTCCCAGTGACAGAAGGGGCAGCAAGACATGCATGTATCGTTGCTATTAAGGATCACAAGATGGGGGCTTTTCCTAGATGAATAGATCTCATCTACATCATGTCATCATTCTTATTGCATTACTCCATTTCACCATGAACTTAATACACTAGATGCATGCTGGATAACGGTCGATGTGTGGAGTAATAGTAATAGATGCAAGCAGGAGTCGGTCTACTAATCTTGGACATGATGCCTATATATTGATCATTGCCTTGGATATCGTCATAATTATTCGCTCTTCTATCAATTGCCCAACAGTAAATTGTTTACGAACCATATGCTATTTCTCGACAGAAGCAACTAGTGAAATCTACGGCCCCGGGTCTATTCTCTATCACATTTGCTTTGACATCTATGTTTATTCGCTTTTATTTTCAGATCTATTATTATAAAAACGCAAAAACACCTTTCTGCACTTCTTTTCATATTTTATTTTGCGTTTTATCGATAGCTATTTATCCAACTTACCCCAAATTTATCTATCTTTTTCCCAGGGAGGATCAAGTCAAGTCTGCCATCAACTTGACAATTTATGACGTCGCTACCTAGAAGGGATTGACAACCCCTCATAAGCGTTGGGTTGCAAGTATTTGTTCTTTGTGTGAAAGTACTATTTAAATAGTGTTTCTTAGTTCTCCTACTTGATTGATACCTTAATTTCATAACTAAGGGAAATACCTACCACAGCTATACTTCATCATCCCTTCCTCTTTGGTGAAATATCGACGCAGTTTCAAGCGGCATCAAAAGGAATTTCTGGCACTGTTGCCCGGGACACATCATTAGCATCTATCAGTTCCTAATCAAAAATCTCATCTCCTTGAAATTTACATTATTTGCCATTTGCCTCTCGTTTTCATCTCCCCCACTTCACAAAAAATGTGTTTTTACTCGATCACCATCTTTTTCGTTCGTTGTTTTCTCGCCAGATCTTTCTTTTTGTTTGCGTCCTTGTTTGCGTAGTTACGATGTCTCAAGGAAAACCAAATTTTGTGATTATTCCAATACCGATAATAATGATTTTATTAGCACTCCGATTGCTCCTCCCACCACTAGTGCGGAACCTTGTGATATTAATGCCGGTTTGTTGAATCTTGTTATGAAAGATCAATTTGCTGGTACTCCTAATGAGGATGATGCATGCCATCTAGACACATTCATTTAATTGAGTGATATGCAAAAGAAAAAAGAGGTGGACAACGATATTGTGAAATTATTTCCTTTCTCTTTGAGGGATCATGCAAAAATTTGGTTTTCCTCTTTGCCTCGCAATAGTATTGTTTCTTCGGATAAGTGTAAGGATGCTTTTATTACTAAGTATTTTCTACCCGCAAAAATTATTTCCCTTAGAAATCGGATTAGGAATTTTAAGCAACTTGAGCATGAACATGTTGCACAATCTTGGGAAAGAATGAAATTAGTGCTAAGATATTGTCCTACTCATGGTTTAAATCTTTGGATGATCATACAATTTTTTTTATGCGGGATTGAATTTTCTTTCTAGAAATCTGTTAGATTCCGTCGTGGGTGGTACTTTTATGGAAATTACTTTGGGTAAAGCTACTAAATTACTTGATCATATTATGGAAAATTATTCACAATGGCATACTGAAAGAGCTCCTACTAGTAAATAAGTTAATTCGGTTGAAGAAATTTCTACTTTGAGTGAAAAAGTTGATGCTCTAATGAAATTGGTTGCTAGTAAAAGTGCTCCTATTGATCTTAATGATGTGGCTTTGTCTACTTTGATTGAGAAAAATAGTGATCCCGTAGATGTGAATTTTGTCTTGCGAAACAATTTTAATAACAATGCTTATAGAGGTAATTTCAATCCTAAGCCTTTCCTGGAAATTCCTCCAATAATTATGGTAATTCCTCTTACAATAATAATAGGAACCCCTCTGATCTTGAGAACAATATTAAAGAATTTATCAATGCCCAAAAAGTTTTGAATACTAAGATAGAAGAAAAAATGAGTATACTTGATGATATGTCTAGAAGCATTAGTAGGATTTCACATGATGTAGAAAATCTCAAGATTAAAAATTTTCCACCTAAGGTTGATATCAACTAATCAACTAAATCTTTATATGTTTCTATGGATGAAAGTAAGAAAAGAACCGCTATGCTTAGAGCTAAAAGATAATTTTTAGAAAGAGAGTTTTCTACCGATTGCTTTCATAAAAATGATGAAGATCTTAAAATGATTGGTGTTTCTTCTGTTGATTACTTGTTTAATAAAGTTAAAATTGATGATAAAGGGACTTAAGAAGAGTCAACTTTAGTTAGAAGGCGTCCCGATAATTCAGAGGGTGAAAATCTTGATGCAAAAATTACTAGAAGTGGATTTGGAGAGGTCAAAACTTTAACTAGTGATGTGCGCACTATTTTGGATTTAAAAGATTTTAATTATTATAATTTCTCTTTGATTTATTGTATTTCTTTGTTATAATCCTTGATAAATTCACCTCATGCCTATGAACAAAATAAAGATTTTACTAAACATATCATAGATGCCAAGATGAAAGCTTTATAATTTTTTTGGAATTAGAGATCTCAATTCCTAGTAAATTATATGATGAGTTAGAACCTACCATTAGAGTCAAGATTAAAAATTATGAGTGTTTTGCTTTATGTGATTTGGGTGATAGTGTTTCCATGATTCCGAAATCTCTATGTGATGTACTTGGTCTCACCGATATTGAAGAATGTTCTCTTAATTTGATCTTGGAGGATTCCACTATTAATTAGCCTTTGGGAGGAATTAATGATGTTCTTATTCTTGCAAATAGGAACTATGTGCCCATAGATTTTATTGTTCTTGATATTGATTGCAATTCGTCTTGTCCTATCATACTTGGTAGACCATTTTTTACGCACTATAGGTGCCGTGATTGATATGAAAGATGGGAATATTAAATTTCAATTTCCACTAAGAAAGGGTATGGAACACTTCCCTAGGACAAGAATTAAGACACCATATGGATCAAGCATGAGGGCATCCTATGGATCTAAAACTAAAGATGACAATACTTGAAACTATGCATTATGCCTTGTTTGGAGCCAACCAAATGAATGAAATTTATTTTTGCCTTTTTCTTTCTGTTTTAGAGTGTTTGCACAATTATTATACTACTATGATTGTGTTTTTTGTTTTAATTAGTTTTTGTGCCAAGTAAAGCCTCTGGGATTATGTTTGGTGATACTTGATTTGATCTTGTTGGAAAATGGAAACTTTTGCGTTAGTAAAATAATTTTAGTAAGTGATAAAAGGGTTGAAAAATTCTGATTTTTTTACACAAGATTCATATACAAATTTTCTATATCTACCCATTTTTTCAGAATTGTTGGAGTTAAATAAGTATGGTCGAAGTCCAGATTACTACAGACTATTCTGTTTTTGACAGATTCTATTTTTGTTGCGTTGTGTGCTTATTTTGATAAACCTATGGATTGTATCGGGGGGTATAAGCCATGGTAAAGTTGGAATACAATGGATATAATGCAATAGTAAAATATGAATGGGTTTGCAACAGTACTTATGGTATTGATTTTCTTTATCATACTAACGAATCTCACAGAGGTTTTGTTAAGTTTTGTGTGATTGAAGTTTTCAAGTTTTGAGTGTGTCGGTGTACTAGAGTAGGGGTACCCTAGTATCCCAAACTTGTGCACGGGCAGTCGCAGCATCCCGCGGCAAGGCTTTCCGGGTGACGGCCAAGGTCCTCCGTGGTTCCTTTGGAGCCATTCAAGGACAAAGTATCCAAACTAAGGCATCTCAAGACCCGGGCAAGAGGAGCTTGCCGGGAAGGCCAACCAAGGCATCTCAAGGAACTTGTCGCGACGCGCCACGCGTCCCGGCAAGGTCCGGTGAGCGACAAGCTCCCGGACGCGACAAGACAACGACCACGGCAAGGCGCTTGCCGCGGCAAGCCATCACTCTGTGCCCGCGCTCTAGCACATCCACCAACGTGTCGCTCTGGGACCCTTCCAGGCGAACGTGGCGGGAGGCTGTGCAGCCAGCGGTGCGCGGTGGCAAGCGGCGCTGACAAGATTGCTATCATGGCGAGCGGTGGCGTCCCTGACGCTCCCTTTTGCACTATTTAGGCGACGCAGACGGGCATTTAATGCCCTTGTCCCCTGCCGTCAGGGTTAGGTATGATACACTGTAGCAGGTAGCTGTACCAACCGCAGCACCTTTCCATTTTTACCCTTGTCTACGTTGCCACCTGTCGGTGACCCCTTGAGCATATAAAAGGAGGCCCATGCGCAATGTAGAGGAGGGTTCGGGAAAAGAGAACACTCAGCCTCGGTCTCGTTAGCTGCTGGGGTGTACTGTAGCACTCCACGCCCCCGAGCAAGAACTCAATATAAACCACAAAGCAGGAGTAGGGTTTTACGCATCCGTGCGTCCCGAACCTGGGTAAACTGCTCGTGTGCTTCGCCTCGATCCGCTCTTCGTGCGACCCTCGCCCCCGCCGAACTGAAAGGGACTCGGTCCGCCGGTCCCATAGGTGCTCGTGGACTAGTCCCCCGACATCTTTGGCGCGCCAGGTAGGGGCGTCGAGGTTGTGTGAACCAGATCCGGCATTCACACGAGCTAGATCTTCATCATCTTCATCGACATGCCGCCGAAGAAGAAGGCTTCGGAGGCGGCTGCTCCGTCCGCGCCGAACCCACCATCGCCGGAGCAAACGGCTGGTGGGGCAGACACCGGCGGAAGAACGGGCGTCGACGAGGGAACTCACAGTGCTGCCAAGTCCAAGGACAAGGCTGCGCTGCCCATCGGCGGCGTATCCGGCTCCCACAACGACCGGGCGCACTCCAAGACCTCGGCGTCCATACATGCACCGCGCCCATCTCAGGAGACGCGGGACCGGCAGCGTCATGGTACTCACGGTACCATGCGTTTGCTGGACCAAGATCGAGCTGGTGGATCTCGGAGTGCTCAAGACCAGCATGCACGCCAACATGCTGGCACGAGCGAGGCACGGTCTCCTAGACGGGATACTGCTCCTTCTAACATAGTTAGAAGTCCGAGCATATCCCGCTCCTCGCACCGTTCGCCACCGCCACCCGCCACTACAGCAGAAGCTTTGGCGCGAGCTCAACTGCTCCTCGACTACCCTCCAAAGGCAGACAAGATCGTCGACTGGAGGGCCACCATTCAGAGTCTCATCGGCTTCGCCAACGGCAACACTCAACGGCAGCCGAGCACGTCGCAGCCGCGGCAAGTCAGCCAGGCACGAGCCGGTGGCGACAAGACCGGTGGGGGTGCAACCACCGTGCACTCTCCGCCCCGAAGGCCAAGATCGCTGACTCGCCGGATCCACCTCGACAGCGACTCCACCGCGTCATCAGATCCACGAGCTCGTCGCGATCAGCGCCAAGTTCTTCACGAACGACAGCAAGAAGACGCTCGTACTCGCATCGAGTGCCAAAGAGAAGCACGACGTCAATCGGACCAGCGCGCTGGGCCCTCTGTCGACATGCATACGCCAGGGGAACCAGGCGACTTGCCGTACGCGGTAGGTTGCCCTGCGTTTACTCGTGAGCTGCGGCAAGTCCAGTGGCCCAGAAGAGGAAGTTCATTTCTGGTGACTATTTTCTGGCAGAGCTTCCCGAAGCCGCCGCCAAGAAGGTCCCCAAGATCAACGCCAAGAGTGCTGAGGAGCAGTCTGCTCCGGCAAGCCCTAGGGTTTGTTCCGTTGAAGCAGAAGCTCCCGACAAGTTTTGCTCCGACAAGCTTGCTGGGGAACGTCAAGCTCCGGCAGAGCCGCAGGTTCTCGCCGTAGAAGCGGATGTTCCCGCAGCAGCAGATTTGCCTTTAGTCCTTGTTGTCGAGCCACAAGCTCCAGCATGGGCACAGCAGATTGTCCATTTCCTTCAGACAGGAGAACTTCCCGAAGAGCAAGAAGAAGCGGAAAGAGTAGCCCGGCAGTCAAGTATGTACCAGTTTGTCGACAACACACTGTACAGAAGAAGACTCAACGGTGTGAAATTGAAGTGTATTCACCGGGAAGACGGACAAAAGCTGTTGGCAGAGATACATGGAGGCATATGTGGTCACCACATTGGCGCAAGAGCACTTGCCGGCAAAGTGTTCCGGCAAGGTTTCTTTTGGCCGACAGCCCTCCAGGATGCAACTGCACAAGTAACCAAGTGTGAAGCGTGCCAGTTCCATTCCAAGCAGATACACCAACCAGCTCAAGCTCTCCAGACTATCCCTTTATCCTGGCCATTTTCGATCTAGGGGCTCGACATCCTCGGCCCCTTTCCCCGAGCAGTCGGGGGCTTTGAGTACTTGTACGTTGCAATCGACAAGTTCACAAAGTGGCCGGAAGTGGAACCAGTGAGGAAGGTGACAGCACAGTCAGCAGTCAAGTTCTTCAGGTCAATTGTTTGCCACTTCGGGATCCCTAACAGGATAATCACCGACAACGGTACGCAATTCACGAGCCGCACCTTCATGCAGTACGTCCAAGATCTTGGCGTCAAGGTCTGCTTCGCTTCTGTTGCTCACCCGAGAAGCAACGGTCAAGCGGAGAGGGCAAATGCTGAAGTGCTGCATGGGCTCAAGACCAGGACTTTCGACAGGCTGCACAAGTGTGGAAGAAACTGGATCGAGGAGCTGCCGGTGGTTCTTTGGTCGATCAGGACGACGCCAAATCGAGCCACTGGCCAGACACCTTTCGCTCTAGTCTATGGAGCAGAGGCAGTTCTCCCCATGGAACTCGTATACGGGTCACCTCGAGTGCTCGCTTATGATGAGCTTGAGCAAGAGCAGCTGCGACAAGATGACGCGCTACTCCTTGAGGAAAACCGTCTTCAGGCTGCTGTACGAGCTGCTCGCTACCAGCAAGCTTTGCGCCGCTACCATAGCCGCAAAGTTAACGCCAGAAGTCTCGAGGAAGGCGACCTTGTTCTTCAGCGTGTTCAATCCGCCAAGAATTCCAACAAGTTGACGCCGAAGTGGGAAGGCCCTTACCGGGTGAAACGAGTCACTAGGCCTGGCGCTGTCCGCCTTGAGACCGAAGATAGCATTCCGGTGAGCAATTCCTGGAACATTGAGCATCTTCGTAAGTTTTACCCGTAAGGCGCGGTTGCCGGAACCTGTTCCGGCAACCACCTTTTGTACAAGTCTTGCCGCTGTTGCATGTAATCCTTTGTAGAAAGCCGGGCGCAGACCCCGTGCATAAGTAAAGCTCATATGCTCCGCACATCTTGTCAATTTCATGCATTCCATTTTTTGCATATGTGATCTGACACTTTGTGCAGCACCTACTCCCCGGTAAGCAATAACGAGCCGTAATGCTCCATATCTTTATTTTCTCCTCTTTCTTTTTTCCCAAGGAAAGGAAGGTTCCCTTGCCCACAAGTTTGCCGGGGGGGAAAGGAGAAGATAATGGTATGGACCAGGCGTCGTTCAAGAAAGTTTCGCCTTACCGTGAAGCAAACAACAGAAAAGATAAGTTGCCAAAGTTTGAGCAATCAGATTTTTTAAATTTTTAAGTTATCTCCCTTGAACGACCGCACTTTGTATGGAAAACCTGTGCGCGGAGGAACCAACTCGTAGCTAGTTGCGCCCTTAATTTGTTTCGAGTCCGCTCAACAACTTAAGTGAGCTGCGACTAGTTGCGACAAGGTTTCTTGTCGGTAGCGGCACCGCTAGCAGGCTGCTGACGTCCCGCACTCAGCGCTCGCGGCTAAGGTGCCTGCACCGGCAAGTTCCCTAAAAGCGTAGGGCAAAAACATACAAAGGGAGGAATCAAGTAAAGGGAATAACATTGCAATCATTACCCGGAATAGAGTTATATTACAAGGTAGCTTGTCGCGGCTCTAACAGATTGTTCTCATAACATGAGCAGTAGCGACAAGAAAAGAAGAAAACGGGCGGCCTAGTCTATGCGATCGCCCTCAATCCTCTTGATCCCGCTCACCTTGTCGACAATGGGTGCGACAAGGGTCTTGAGCGCCTCCAGATCAGCATCCGGCGGCAGGGTCTTGAGGACGTTGGTGAGGTTGAGGCCCGGGTTGCGGAAGGACACCTTCACCAACACCTTTTGAAGAGCTCCTGCGCAGATCTTGCGTGACTCGTCGGCCAGCTGCTTTGGGATCTTCTCCCGGAGCCGCTGGAGGGCCGTCGCCACGCCTTTGAAGAACAAGATGAGCTTGGCGCTGGGTTGGAGGTTCTCGTCAGAGGGATACCCGAGATCCTCCATCCCCAGCTGCTCCAGCTCCCTGTCAATGTCAGCGGCAAGATTCACGAGACCCTCCGTCCAGTGCTCCACATGCTCCCTAAAAGCAGCGCTTTGTCGGCCTTGATCTCCTCCTTCAAGGCCACCTCCTGCTCCCTGGCGCCATCCAGCGTCTTGGTCAAAGTGGTCAGCTTCAACTCAAGATCTACTTTGGAGTCCTTGGCGGCGCTAAGCTCTTCGCCACTCGCCTTGAGATCAGCCTCCAGCTGCGCCACCTTCGTCTCCAGCTCCTTCTTGGCGGCCTCGGCGGCTGCGGCAGCATCCTCCGCTTGCTTGAGGGCTCCACCGAATGTTCGCTCGCGCGCGGCAAGCTCCTCCTCGTGGGCGTCAAGGTTGACCTTCCACTGCGCCAGCTCGCCCTCCTGCGCGGACAGCTTCTCAGCGGCAAGCCGCTGTTGCTCTTCGACTTCGGCCTTCTCGAGGAAGAAGGCCTTCTGCGCTTCAGCGAGTTGCTCCCGCTCCTCTGCCAGGGACCGGAGAGCTTCCTGCTTGAGACCCCGAAGCTCCTCCGTGCGCTTCTTGATGTCCTCTCCCGCCTTCGCGACAAGCGCCTCGCGGGATTCCAGCTTGGCTTGCCGCGCGCGGTAGAGCGACAACAGCTTCCGCAGCAGCCGCTCCTCCTCAGGCTCGCCGCTGCTGCTGCTCGGCGCATCAACCAGCGTCAGCCCAGCGGAGGCGAGCACCTCTCCGTCGAAGCTCTCTCCTTCGACCGGCGCCCTGGAGCTCGACGCCCAGGGGTGGTTGATGAAGACGCCATCGCCGGCCTTCAAGTAGTCGCCTGGCTGGGGCTCTTCGGAGCCTGGCGCTGCGGCAGGGGTGGACGGGTCGGCGTTCGACGTAGCGCCTAGCGCTCCTGCGGCCACAGGGCCGTCAGTGCGATCGCCAGACCCCCCGCCTACTTCTGCGGCGGCAGCTTTGGCGGCCTCTCCGCCGACGGGATCGTCAGCACCGTCTGCTTCTTCGGTGGCAGCGGCGTCGTCGGCGGCAACCTCGGTCTCCATCGGCTCCGCAGTAGATGGGTCTGACGGCCGGAAAAGGGAGAAGAGTCAAGCAAATACCCAAGAAGATCAAAATAAAAAGAACCCAAGGGAAGTTTTGAAGCGAGAGGATTACCTGTACCGGGTTCTGCAGTCGTGGTCTCTACCGCCAGGGGGCCGCTGGTGCTGTCCCTTGCCGGAGACTTCTCCCTTGCCGGAGAACTCTCCCTTGCCGGAGGACTCTCCCTCGGCATTTCGGGGGCGGCCTCCCGGCGCTCCTGGTGGGGCTGCTCTGCTCCTACACAAACCAACAGTCAGATGTCAGCAAAGAAAGAGTATCCATGCGTGCCTAACAGCGGAAAGCGAACCATATACTTACGCTGGGGGCTGCTCTGGAGAACAGTTGCCGGGTCCGGCAAGGTTGTCTCGGACACACCCCCTGCTATCGCGGTGGGTTCGTCCTTGATGACAATCACCGGGATCTTGGCTCTCTTCGCTGCTCTCTGGGCCAGAGTCCTAAGAAGGAATAAGTTCAGAGTAAAGCAAATGAGATACAGGACAAAACAACAAGAATTGAAGAACTACAAGTAGAACAAGAGAATCTTACTCTTCTTCTTCCTCGTCGGAGCTGAACACGGAGAAGTCGAAGTCCAGCTCACGTCCGGCGTGAGGAGGCGGAGGAGTAGGTTCCCTTGGCCGCTTGGCGGGAACAGTGGCGGTGGTCTGAGACGACCCCGCTCCGGCTGCCGCCGCGGCGTGAGAAGCAGCAGGAGCAGAAGCGGTGGTCTGGCAAGACCCCGCTCCAGTTGCCGCAGCAGCGTGAAGTGCTCCCGCGGCAACAGTGCTGGCCGCGGTGGAGCGCGTCGCGCGGCGCGGCGGCTGTTGACTCGTTTGCCGCTCCGCTACGTCCCCGGCCTTGCGGAGATGCCTTCTTGGTGGGGATGGAGGCTCTGCTTGCGGCGAGCTGCCTGAAGATGAGGAGGAAGAGGAGTTGATCTCCAGCGAGCCGCTCGTATCCTCGGCGGGCTCGCTCGACTCGACGCCATGCCCGGCAAGCTCTTTCTCACCGACGAGCTCCTCCCGCTCGGCACGGCTTGCCGCCTCTGCTGCATCTGCCTCCTCCATGGTGAATCCAAATTCGCCCGCGGCTGCGGCTGCCGCTGCCTCTTCCAGCCTAGTGGCGATGCGTGTCATCTCCGCATCGGTGGTGTCGTGGGTGAGGATCTTCTTTTCGTCGGAGCAGACTGGCACTTCTACCAAGCCATCAAAGAACTGCTGCACGACGTCGTCTGCAGGCTCTTGCCAAGTTGGGACAATTCCATGCGAATCACACAGCGGCATCATTGCATGGATGCGGTCGAGCGCGGAGTTGTTGCACAGCGGAACGACACCCCTCGGCAACCTGAACACTTCGGGATGTTGAGGGTCGTACTTGAACAGCTCCTGGAGCATCGCGTTAAGCTCGAGAACAGTGAAGTTGAAGTTGAGGCCCTGCCGCAGCCTCATGATATCCGCCGCATTCTTGAATTCCCAGGTGGGTCTCCCCCGTTCCTGCAGGGGGCGATGCGGCGGAGAAGAAAATATGCGCCAACAGCACCTACAGTGAGCCCGGCAAGCCTGAGGCGTTGGATCCGGGTGACGGCAATCTTCAGCCTATCATCTTCCGGGGCCACATCACTCCAATCGCTGTCGCGTGCTACTGGGGCTTGGCGCCGGGCGGTAAATGGCTGTGGGTTCTCCTCGTCAATCCAGCACCAGTCTGCTCTCCATTCCTCCCACTTGCCGCGGAACTCTCCCTCCAGATAAGTGTCCTTCTTGCCGGCCCTCGAGATCCAGGCGATTCCGCCGGATAAAGGCTCCCCTCTCTCTACTCGGGGCATAAAGAAGTGGCGAAAAAGGGCTACATTGGGATAGACTCCGACAAAGTTTTCGCAGAGATGTGCGAAAACTGCCATGGTCAGAACAGCATTGGGGGTGAAGTCAAGGAGGTGGAACCCGTAGGTGTTCATAATATCGCTGAAGAACTCAGAGAAGGGCGGGCAGAGCCCGCAGTAGAAGAACAAGGCGAAGAAAGGGTATCCATTTGGAGCCGTTTTCCAAGCGGCGGCTGGAAGTACCTTCGTGCGCGGATGTGCTCGCGTCTCCGTCGACCAGAAGAGGTAGAAATTCTCCCTCAGCTCCCTCGCGGCGAGCTTGGGGGGGGAAGATTGCCCGCTCCTTTCGCAGTGCCGCAAGCCGCTGCGCCTCGGTCGACTTCACAACCTTCCCCTTGTCGGCTCTCGGAGCCATGGAGGAAGTGGTGGAGGAGGTCGATGGCGTTGGTAGTGCTGGTGGCGATGGGGGGCAGGGCGCTGCTCTCTTTCAGCTTTGGGAAGACGAGGGAGCGGCGGAGATTTCCCAGATTGGAGTAGCAATCGGCGAATGGGAGAACTACCCCTGTTTCCCCTGCTTATAAAGAGGGAGGGGGCGGACATTCCGCCTTTCCGAATAAAGAAACCACCCACGATCTCCCCCACGACGCCGCATTCAACGCGTGCCGTTCGGGGAGGGCGCGGTGGATACGGAGAGAGATACGGCGAAACCCAGGCTGCGCGTGCCCGTGCCCTGTTTTGGGCCTGGCCCAACAGCGCTCGGCACCGTGTATGGCCCAGGCCCGGGGGCTCCTGTCGGTGTACTAGAGTAGGGGTACCCTAGTATCCCGAACTTGTGCATGGGCAGTCGCAGCATCCCGCAGCAAGGCTTGCCGGGTGACCGCCAAGGTCCTCCGTGGTTCCTTTGGAGCCATTCAAGGACAAAGTATCCAAACTAAGGCATCTCAAGACCCCGGCAAGAGGAGCTTGCTGGGAAGGCCAACCAAGGCATCTCAAGGAACTTGTCGCGACGCGCCACACGTCCCGGCAAGGTCCGGTGAGCGACAAGCTCCCGGACGCGACAAGACAACAACCACGGCAAGGCGCTTGCCGCGGCAAGCCATCACTCTGTGCCTGCGCTCCAGCACATCCACCAACGTGTCGCTCTGGGACCCTTCCAGGCGAACGTGGCGGGAGGCTGTGCAGCCAGCGGTGCGCAGTGGCAAGCGGCGCTGACAAGATTGCTATCGTGGCGAGCAGTGGCGTCCTTGACGGTCCCTTTTGCACTATTTAGGCGACGCAGGCGGGCATTTAATGCCCTTGTCCCCTGCCGTCAGGGTTAGGTATGATACACTGTAGCAGGTAGCTGTACCAACCGCAGCACCTTTCCATTTTTACCCTTGTCTACGTTGCCACCTGTCGGTGACCCCTTGAGCATATAAAAGGAGGCCCATGCGCAACGTAGAGGAGGGTTTGGGAAAAGAGAACACTCAGGCTCGGTCTCGTTAGCTGCTGGGGTGTACTGTAGCACTCCACGCCCCCGAGCAAGAACTCAATACAAACCACAAAGCAGGAGTAGGGTTTTATGCATCCATGCGGCCCGAACCTGGGTAAACTGCTCGTGTGCTTCGCCTCGATCCGCTCTTCGTGCGACCCTCGCCCCCGCCGAACCGAAAGGGACTCGGTCCGCCGGTCCCATAGGTGCTCGTGGACTAGTCCCCCGACAGAGTGATATCGCGATGGATGAAGGAATAAGGAGTGAAAAGAGCCTAATGTTGGGGATTCCCCATGGCACCCCAATTTAATATCCAAGGAGAACCAAGAAACTAAGCTTGGGGATGCCCCAGAAGTCATCCCCTCTTTCTTCTAACAACCACCAGTAATTTACCTGGAGCTATATTTTTATTCATCACATAGCATGAGTTTTGCTTGGAGAATGCTGTATTATATGGGTCCTTGCTTGTTTTTCTTTTTAGTTTGTGTTATCTATCCTCGTGGGACACACCTATTTGAGAGAACCAAAATTATGCTATGATTTGTTAGAATCGTTCTTTATGCTTAAGTTAAATTTCTTGAGCTATGGAATTGCTCTAGTGCTTCACTTATATCTTTTTGAGCACGGTGTGCTTTAATATTTTTGAAAAAAATCCTACCGTGCTTCACTTATTTTTATTTTAGAGTTAGTAATTCTTTGAAAAAATTCTCTCTTGCTTCACATAAATTTGTTTGAGCTTATCCAAAGTAATTGCAACATATGAAATTAGTCCCAAAGTGATAGATATTCAAGAGGGGTATAATAAAAAGTTTCATGAAGATCATTGGACAAAATAAACATGATATTGGTGAGTAATTATGCTTTAGTAAGAATATTGGTGTAAGGTTTGTGATTCCCTATGCAAGCACAAAAGTCAATAGTTATGCAATGAAATTACATCCTACTTGTGGTGCATTATTAGGTCTTAGTTATGCTTAATGCTCGCTTATGTGAATTTTTGTTCCTTGGTTGGTTGCTTCTCAATCTATGTGCTAGACTTCACTTGTTTTAAGTAGAGATACTACTTGTGCATCCAAAATCCTTGAACCTAGTTTTTCCATATGAGTCAACCATACCTACCTATATGTGGTATTTCCGTGTCGTTCTAAGCAAATTTGTACGTGCCATCTCTATTTTTCAAAATGTATTTCCTTTTTGTATGCTCGTACCGCTCATGAAGAGGTAGGGGGTGACCAATATTTTCCATGCTAGATGTGTTATTCTCAAGATGAGTGTTTATTCACTTGTCATTGCACGAGAGTATGGTAATAGGGATGCCCAGTCCCTAAATGGAAAAGAAATTTACTTTATGTTGTCAAATAATAAACTCCTTGGAAAGTGTTTGTATGGACGATACCCGTGGATATGGCTTGTCATGGAGTGTGAAAGTATGGTGGAAAAAGGAATAAACTTTATTTATGTTTGGGAACCGCCTATGAAATATCTAGCCTGCAAAGTGTTGGGAATTACTCGATCGTTTTCATTGAAGGGAAAAGTATGCCTCTCAAAAAAATTATCTCTCAATTTAAGCTTTGAGCTCTCGCACCTCTAAAAATCCCTACTTCCCTCTGCGAAGGGCCTATCTACTTACTTTATGCTATTTTTATTTTTATTTGAGTCTCCATCTTCTCTTATAAAGAACCAACTAGGGAGCACTATGATCATACTTGAGCATTGGATGTAGCTAATATGCCAGTGTGTTTCATGAATGGATCAATGATTGAGCATGGTGGGCTAGGTATAACTTTCTTTAGTGCTGATATTTTGAAAGACATGGTTGCTTATTGATATGCTTGAGTATTGAAATCTTCATGTCAAAACAAGACTATTGCTTTCAACCAAATAAAATTCCAAATGTCCATGCTACAAAACAAAAGAACATGTGATGAACATGTTAGGCAGCATTCCACATGAAAAATTCTATTTTTAGCATTTACATACTCGAGGACGAGTAGGAATTAAGCTTGGGGATGCTGATACGGCTCCTATGTATCTATAATTTTTGCTTGTTCCATGTTGTTATATTATCATTCTTGGATGTTTTACCATTTAATAGCAACTTTATATCATTTTTTGGGACTAACCTATTAACATAGTGCCCAGTGCTAGTTGCTATTTTTTGCTTGTTTTTTACTTCGTAGAATATCAGTACCAAATGGAGTCAAAACGCAGTGATACTTTTTGGAGATTTTTCCTGGACCAAAAGACCCAAAAAGTACCAGAGGGGAGGTCCGTGGTGAGCACAACCCACCAGGGCGCGCCCAGGGGTGTTGTGCCCCCACGGAGCCCCCTACACTGCCTCTTCACCCAATAAATTCCCAAATATTCCAAAAACCCTAGGGGAGTTGACGAAACACAATTCTAGATGCCGCAAGTTCTAGAACCATGATATCCAATCTAACACCATCACATAGGGGTTCATTATCCTCATTGGTGCCTCTCCGATGATGCGTGAGTAGTCCACCAAAGACCTATAGGTCCGTAGGTAGTAGCTAGATGGCTTCCTCTCTCTCTCTCTCTTTTGATTCTCAATACAATGGTCTCTTGGAGATCTATTTGATGTAACTCTTTTTGTAGTGTATTTGGTGGCATCCAATGAACTTTGAGTTTATGATCAGATCTATAAACATGAATGTTATTTGAGTCTTCTTTTGATCTGCTATATGCATGATTATTTATAGCCTCGTATTTCTTCTTAGAATCATTGGTTTAGTTAGGCAAACTAGATCGACTTTCCTTGCCATGGGAAGAGGTGCTTTGTGATTGGTTCGATCTGGCAATGTTCTTTCCAAGTGACAGAAGGGGCAGCAAGACATGCATGTATCGTTGCTATTAAGGATAATAAGTTGGGGCTATTCCTACATGAATATATCTCGTCTACATCATGCCAACGTTCTTATTGCATTACTCCATTTCTCCATGAACTTAATACAATAGATGCATGCTGGATAGCGGTCGATGTGTGGAGTAATAGTAGTAGATGCTGGAAGGAGTCGGTCTACTAATCTTGGACGAGATGCCTATATATTGTTCATTGCCTTGGATATCGTCATAATTAATCGATCTTCCATCAATTTCCCATCAGTAATTTGTTTACCGACCATGTGGTATTTCTCGAGAGAAGCCACTAGTGTAGTCGACGGCGCCCGTGTCTATTCTCTATCATATTTGCTTTGAGATCTATTTTTATTCTCTTTTATTTCCAGATCTATTATTCTTAAACCCAAAATACCTTACTGCACTTTTTATTTTGCATTTTGTCGTAAGCTATCTATCCAATCTACCACAAATTTATCTATCTTTTTGCCGGGGAGGATCAAGTCAATTCTCCCGTCAACTTGCCAATTTCTGACGCCGTTACCTAGAAGGGATTGACAACCCCTTAAAAGCGGTGCGTTGCAAGTATTTGTTCTTTGTGTTCAGGTACCATTTACATAGTGTTGCTTGGTTCTCCTAATGGATTGATACCTTGGTTTCATAACTGAGGGAAATACCTACCGTAGTTGTACTGCATCATCCCTTCCTCTTTGGGGAAATACCAACGTAGTTTCAAGCGACATCAAAGCTCTGCATCGAGCGCGAGTTGCATGTGGATGAATCAGTGGCTGCTGTCTAGCAAAGTCATCGGGATTTAAAGAAGGAGCTGGAGGTAGCGACCCAGATCGTTGTCTATGATTTCCTTCTTCTCTTGCCCCTGTGTCTTTCGGGCATAGTCGCATGTGGCATTTTAAATTATCCAGAATATGTAAGATAATTATTATCTGCTCCATTGTAAATTTGTCATGTATTACCCATTTCCATTGTATTATCTGTTGCTGCACATGGAATTATAAATTATCCTGAATATGAGTTGAAAACAAGCCAAAATCACGTTCTTAGCGAGGCACGAACAAAGCAAATGCTAACCTTGAGCGGGGCCATGGGATCGCAAGCAAACACCCTCCGTCTAGGTGCTTTAACCGCATGTTGAATAGTGTCATGGCCACTATTAATGGACAAGTTGTGGGCGAGGTAGGAAACAAGTGGATGGAGGTCAAACAACTCGCTTCCCGATGAGCATGCACGCACGGACTGCTCGCACGTGTCCTGTCGAGCATGCGTGTCGGGGGAAACGACACCTACGGGATCATGAAGAATCCCTTTTGCTATGGTTGGCAGGCGCGGGGCTGTGGAAAGTGCGGGTTTGAGGGATTATCTAGGTCCGGGCTGCAAGTGATGCGTAATACCCTACTCCTGCTGGTTTATGTTTATCTGGTGTTCTTGGACTAGCTACAAAGCATGTAGGGTCCAAAAAGTGCCAATCCTCTCTCAGTACACCGCGGGGCTCCATTTATAGTGAAAAGGGCTGCCACAGTGGCACACACGAGGTGGAAAGTTGTACAGTAGTTGAGTCTATCTCCATGCACCATAGGACAAACGCACTTAATGCACTGCCGACGTGCCCTTCTTAATTTATCGGGGACGGCAAGGAACCTCGTCCCAGCTGTTGCCGCCTCACCTGGCTTGGACGCGCGTCCAAACTGACGAGGCTTGTAGTGCCACGCTGGCTGGCTGGCTACTGAGTTAGTGCGGTGGCAGAGTCTTCACGAAGAGCTGCATGCCACCACGTAGGTGCTTGCTGAGTTGCCTGGAGGCCGCACGTCGCCACGAAGGTGCTCACCTAGTTGGTGGGCTGGCAGCTGTGTGGGAACGGCATTGGAGTCTTGGCACGTGTGGGCCTGGCTGCGGCCCGGCGGATGTCTTCGGCAAGGGTCTTGCCGGGGCCCTGGCAAGGGTCTTGCCGCGGCATCGTGGGCGTCCCCAACAAGGATCTTGCCGGCGGGTCTCTTGGGTATCCTCGATAAGGATCTTGCCGAGGATCTTCGTCTTCTGATTCTCATCTAGTCTTGTATGTTCTTGGTCTTCACACATATCTGCATGCCACCATGAAGGCGCCTCCCGAGCATTGGTTACAATGTGGTTGAGGGTGTCATAACTCTTAGGCCCAAGGGTGGCTGCCCTGCTGGTATTGGGCAAGTTGGTCAGGCAAGGTTCTTGCCGGGGCCGTGAAGGCCGCGCCCGGCAAGGACCTTGCCGGGGGAGTTTCACCTCGCCCCTTAGTCCTTCATGCTCCTGGTCTTGAGCATGGCGCTCGTAACCTTGGCTTCTTCTGCCCTGCCAAGTGTGGCCACGGGCGCTGGGCTGCGACTGACCACGCACAAGTAAAGGGGTACAAAAAGGACCCCTACTTTTGTACACCGATGGGAGCCCTCGAGCCCGGGACACATATAAGCGCGGGGCGTTATTGGGCCAAGCCCAGAGCGGTGCATGGGCGTGCCCGTGGAGGAGCTTTTACTGCAGTAACTCCCTCGTTCGTTTCGCTTCCCCACGACCCGTGTTGAATGCGTGATGTGGCGGTCGTGCGTGGGGCGGTTGATGCACGCATGCGTCACATCATGGTAAAGAGGCGGCCCGCACCTTCCCCATAAAAAGAGGAAAATGAAGGCGAGCGGCTTATTTACTAAGTGGACTCGAGTCATGGCCTTCAAGGCACCCATGCCCCACGATCACGGGGTGGAAAACGGTCGCTTCACTTGTCTTCTCGATTTTGGCTTGCTCGCCACGTGTCCCCCATGTGTCGAAAATGGTAGGCGGTGGAAGCGGGGGGGGAGGCACGGGCCTTAAATGGCAAGGTGGGAAACCGGGTTGTCGCTGATTGGAGCAGCGAGTCGGTCTCGATTCCCTGTGCCCCTGGCGGCCGGGTTGGTTAAGTCGAGCGGACGAGCCCCGGCCCCACCCCTTGATAAGAAGGGGAGGGGGATGCACCCCTCAATCTTTCATCATTTATCTCCTTCCAGCTTGGCTCCTTCCTTCCTTTTGCTATGGCGAGAGGGCGCGCCGGCACTTTGATGGCGGCGATGAGGGTCTCTGCTCGACAATGTGCCCCTCCTTCCCAAGAACTCATGGCGACGGAGCAGACCATGAGAGGAACGGGGAGGGGTGAGGCCGAGGCCGCTGTGGCTCTCGGGGAAGAGGAGGGGGGCGGTGCACCCGCCTCGCCTCCACTAGCGGCCCCTCCCCCAATGGAGGGCCACGTCGGAGACCAGCCCCGCGAGTTCGCCATAAGGCTGCACATGTCAGTGTGCCGTCATCTTCGTATCCCTACTCCGTTCGCTCGGGAGATGGAGCTCGACCCGCCACAGGCTTTGAGGCTGCATATGAGGGGCTATGGGAATGGCAGCATGCGGGTCGACGTCGACTTCCCCGCCCCTCACGTTATGTCGTCGTCGTGGATGGAAGACCTTCGCTCGTGCCCACATCCTGCCGGAGGGGCTCGTTCTCCACTTCAAATTAATGGAGAACGGCCTGCTCTCCGTCAAGGTCTTTGGGCATTTGGGAACTCGCCTAAGGTGTTGCGTGGAGAGCTCCTCCGATGATGAAGACTCCTCCTCCAGTGGGAGTGACTAGAAGGACATAAACGACGATGACGAGGGCATCAAGTGGGAGGACGTCGACTCCGACTGACCGCGCCGCCCTTCCTCCCTCGGCCACGCGCCCTACCGAGGGTCTTCCTCGTCAAGCTCTCCATCGGCGCGTCCCCCCTTGCTTCCTTTTTGCCTTCACCTACCGCACCTGGCAGGAAAAGGGCAACGATGGGGATCACATGGCACGTATCCTTTTTAGTTTTTAAGCTTGCGGGCACTCGTTAGATTTAAACCTTGTAATCCCCTTGCTCATGTTTACATTCCGTATGAACTGTACCTGTTTGGAACGTATTAATGAAAAATGGGTGCTTGTCGGGTTCTTTGTTCATGAGCGAGGCGCATGCCAAGGAATGAATCCTTGTTATTCCTAAGATAAACATTATCGCTCGGCAACAGGCCTTCTCGTCCCCTCACTTCATAGCACAACAATACTCACGCTCTCGGCGGAGGCAGGGGCGAAGTACGATTAGGCCCTTCGTTTGCTCCCTTGTCACCACAACTACAACCATGTTCTGGCCCAGAGAATAGTTCTTGGGCACAAGAAACAGGGAGCGCGGTGGCCCAGGAATAAACGAGGCTTCATACATCCCAACTCCATACGGAAATGCATAACAGGGGAGAAAAGACTTATCTGAATCTGTAGCCCCCGGCAACCTTGGCTTTCCGTGGTTGAATACTTGAATCTGCAGCCCCCCTGCCAATTGCTCGCCGGGGTCGAGGATGTTGATCCGTCTCCCTAGAATTAAATGGGTTGGCAGAAACGCCTGTGCAGCCAGCGAACCAAAGAAAGGACTGGAAAAGATGGAAAGACACACACCCGACCTCTATGCTAGGGGTTAGTTGCCACTGAGCACTATCAACCCTACCAAAGAGGGAGACTTAACCTTGCAGGCATGCTAAAACTTAGGGCGCCAGTGCTTCATTTATTTATGGTCAAGGTCTGCGCCTGGCTCTGTACAAAGGGTTACATGCCTTGTCGGCAAGGCTTGTACAAAAGGTGGTTTGCCGGGAGCCCAACAACCGCGCCTCATGGGTAAAACTTACGAAGATGTTTGATGTTCTAGGAGTTGCTCACTGGGATACCATCTTCGGTCTCCAAGCGGACTGCGCCAGGCCTGGTGACTCGTATTACCCGATAAGGGCCTTCCCACTTTGGCGTCAACTTGTTGGAATTGTTGGCCGACTGAACGCACCGAAGAACAAGGTCACCTTCCCAAGACTTTGGGCATGAACCTTGTGGCTATGGTAGTGGCGCAAGGCTTGCTGGTAGCGTGCAGCTCGCACAGCCGCCCGAAGATGATCTTCCTAAAGGAGCATCGCGTCATCTTGCCGCAACAGCTCTTGCTCAAGCTCGTCATAAGCGAGCACTCGAGGTGAATCATATGTGATTTCCATGGGGAGAACTGCTTCTGCCCCGTATACCAGGGCAAAGGGTGTCTAGGCGGTAGCTTGATTTGGCGTCGTTCTGATCGACCAAAGAACCGCCAGAACTCATCAATCCAGTGCCTTCCACACTTGTGCAGCTTGTCAAAAGTCTTTGTCCCCAGGCCTCGTAGTACTTCAGCATTCGCCCTCTCCGCCTGGCCGTTGCTCTGTGGGTGTGCCACTGAAGCGAAACAGACCTTGCTACCATGCTCCTGGATGTATTGCATGAAGGTGCGGCTTGTGAACTGCGTGTCGTTGTCGGTGATAACCCTGTTTGGCACACCAAAACGGCAAACTAGCCCCTTGAAGAACTTGATGGCCGACTGTGCTGTCACCTTCCTCACTGCTTCCACTTCGGGCCACTTTGTGAACTTGTCGATCGCGACGTACAAGTACTCAAAGCCCCCGACAGCACGGGAAAAAGGGCCCAGTATGTCGAGCCCCCAGACCGAGATTGGCCAGGAGAGAGGGATTGTTTGAAGGGATTGAGCTGGTTGATGAAGCTTCTTCGAGTGGAATTGACATGTTTCACACTTGGTTACTAGCGTAGCTGCATCATGGAGGGTTGTGGGCCGGAAGAACCTTGCTGGAATGCCTTGCCGGCAAGGGCCCTTGACCCTATGTGGGAGCGACATACACCTCCATGTATCTCCTCCAACAGCTTTAGTCCATCCTCATGAGGAATGCACTTCAGCCTCCTTCTGTACAGGGTATCATCCACAAACTGGTACATGTTGGATCGAGGGGCTACTTTCTCTACTTCTTCCCGTTCCTCGGGGAGCTCTCCTGTTTGGAGGAAACAGACGATGGGCTGCGCCCATGCCGGAGCGTCGGGCTCGACGGCAAGGACCAAAGGCACATCTTCAGCCACAGGGGCAGCTGCCTCTACAGTCAGGGCCTCAGGCCCTGTCGGAGGCAGTTGCCCCTCGGCAAGCTTGGGCTACCAGGCAACCTCCTTGCCGACCGCTCTTGGGAGCTCGACGAGGAGGTACTTCCCGGGGCTTGTCTTGCTTCGCTTGTTCTTCCCTGCTGATGGCTAAACGGATGGCTGAGTTAACTGAAGTACAAACGTACCTGGTTCCACAGGCAACTTGAGGGCAGCGCGTTTCGACAAGTCATCAGCAACGCTGTTCTCCTCTTGGGGAACATGCTCTGCTTGTAGGCCTTCGAAATGTTCTTCCAACTTCCTCACCTCATTCATGTAGGCCTCCATCAGCGGGCTCTAGTAATCCTTGTTAACTTGCTCGACGATGAGCTACGAATCACCCCTGATGATAAGCTTCTTGATTCCGAGGTCTACCGCGATCCTGAGACCGGCAATCAACCCATCGTATTATGCCGTATCGTTTGTTGATTTTTCCTGGGGAAAGTGCATCTCAATTATGTACTTCAGGTGCTCTCCGGTGGGTGCAACAAGTAGCATGCCAGCACCAGCACCTTGGAGTGAGAAAGCTTTGTCAAAGTACATAATCCACTCACTGCTCGTCTCCTTGTCGGGAAGGGTGGTCTCTTGAATCTCCTCGTCTGGCGTTGCGGTCCACTCTGCTATGAACTCTGCCAAAGCTCAGGTCTTGATCATTGAAGAACTTTCAAACCTGAGCCTAAAGCTCGATAGCTCCGATGCCCACTCCACAATCCTCCCTGTCGCATCTTGGTTGTGCAAAATTTGTTCCAAAGGGAGGTGGGTGGCGGCGGTGATCTTGTGCACTTGGAAATAGTGGCGCAGCTTTCTCAAGGCCATGAGGAGGCCGAAAAGCAGCTTCTGCATTCTAGAATATCTTGACCTAGCCCCCTGCAAGAGGGAACTGACAGAATACACTAGGTGCTGCACCATCTTCTTATTTTGTCCCACTTCGCCCATCCGCTTAGACTCTGCCTCGCCGGTACCGGGCCTTGCCGGGGTTCTGGTTTGCCGGCGTCAGGCTCTGTCGGGGGGACCCCGGCCCGCCATCCGACGGCTCTGCTGCAACTGCTGCTTCTCCCTCAAGTTCCCTCTGCGCCACCAGTGCAGCATTGACCACTTGATTCATTGCTGCTAAGTACAGCTGCAACGACTACCATGGTTTAGGCGTGACTAGTATGGGCATGGAGGAGAGGTACCTCTTCAAATCTTGAAGTGCTTCCTCTACCTCCGGAGTCCATTTTACTAGACCTGCCATTTTCAAAACATTGAAAAAGGGGAGGGCACACTCAGAAGATTTGGAGATGGACCTACTCAGGGCAGCAACGCAGCTGGCGAACCTACGAACGTCTTTGACCCATTTTGGTGCCTCAATCTGCTCGATCGCCTTGATCTTGTCGGGATTTACTTCCATTCAGTGTTGACACATGAAGAACCCAAGAAGTTTGCCGGAGGGGACGCCGAACACACACTTCTCTGGGTTGAGCTGGAGGTTGATCTTGCACAGATTTGCGAATGTTTCTTCTAAATCTTGCATGAGTGTGGCCCTGTCCTTGGTTTTGATGACTCTGTCATCCAAATAAGCTTCCATATTTCTATGTAGCTGGGGCTCAAAACCAAACTGGACTGCTCGGGCAAATGTTGAACCTACGCTCTTCAATCCCAAAGGCATTCGTACAAAACAGTACGTCCCACATGGGGTGAAGAATGCGGTCTTCTCTTCGTCTTCCTTCATCATGATGATCTGGTGGTATCCTGAATAGGCATCAAGGAATGACA
Organism: Triticum urartu; assembly: GCF_003073215.2. NCBI lineage: Eukaryota > Viridiplantae > Streptophyta > Magnoliopsida > Poales > Poaceae > Triticum > Triticum urartu. Next base: position 348,478,643 of record NC_053023.1, read on the forward strand.
ACAAGTCACACCCGGCAGTGGAGTCTACAATCTAGTCAATGTGTGGCAGAGGGAAAGGATCCTTTGGACAGGCCCTATTAATGTCTGTGTAGTCAATACACAGCCTCCACTTCCCATTCGCCTTACGCACCACCACCGGATTGGCCAACCACGTGGGGTGCAGTACTCCTCTTACCAGGACTTCCGCCTCCAACTTCCTGATCTCTTCAATGATGAACTCTTGTCGCTCCAAAGCTTGCTTCCTGACCTTCTGCTTGACGGGCCGCGCGTGAGGACAGACAGCAAGATGGTGCTCAATCACCTCCCTGGGAACGCCGGGGATGTTAGATGCTTGCCATGGAAATACATCGACATTCGCCCACAGGAAGGCGACGAGCGCGCTTTCCTATTTGCTGTCAAGGGTGGAGCTTATAGTGAAATCCCTGCTCGTGCCGTCCTCCTTGACAGTCACCTTCTTGGTTTCTGGTGGTGCAGCCTTGGACTTCTTGCTCTTTTTAGTTGAGCTCTCCGGCACGTCCTCAACGGGAGCACAACACTCCAAAGAGGGGAGCTTGCCGGAGTGGGTGCAAGAGATCTTGTCGGCCTTCTTCCTTCCCGGGGCTTCGGTGGCGGGTGCAAGTGCCCTGGCGGTATTTGCTATGAATGCCTCTCGGTAGAGTTGGTCGGCGCAGATGAGCGCATCTTTCTTGTCAGAGGTGATGGTGATGATGGTCAGCAGCCCCGGCATCTTCAATGTGTTGTAGGCGTAGTGCGACGCCGCCATGAACTTGGCCAGCGTCGGGCGGCCAAGGATCCCGTTGTACGGCAGGGGGATCTCGGCAACATAAAAAATTATCTTCTCTGTCCTATAGTTCAGCTCGCCTCCGAACGTAACGGGTAGCGTGATTTTACCTTTTGGCTGACTCCTTCCCGGTTTGACCCCTTGGAACATGCCTGTCTCCTCGAGATCTCCATCAGGAATCTATAGCTTCTAGATCACAACGGGCGAGATCAAGTTCAGAACGGCCCCACCATCAACCAGCACTTTGGTCACCTTGAGGTTGCGTATTGTTGGTGAAAGCAAACACCCGACTGCAGTTGTGCGATCAGGGTGATCCTCGGTGTCAAAAATGATGGGAGTGCGGGACCACTTCAGTGGCTTCTGGGCATCGAACGATGGCTCCGTTGCAGTAGCCTCACGCGCCCACTACGTCAGCTGGCGATGTGAGGTGTGCAACGAGGCACCACCATCGACACACATGGCCTCTGTAGCCTTCTGGACCTCGTACTTGCCGGACTCGTCGTCCTCGTCGCGATCATCATCTGCCACTTTCTTCTCGCGGCCCCGAGCGGGCTTCTGTTGTTGGTTATATTTGCCACGGCGACCCCCTTGGCCACCACGCTTCTTGCCGGGCCCCTACGCACCATCCTGACCCTTCTCCTTGTCTCGCCTTTCATATTCAGCCTTCTGCTTTTCTGCCAGCAGCTCAACCTATTGGAAGTTCTAGAGGTTATGGCCCTTGGTGTGGTGGATATTGTAGTACTGCTTTTCGGAGCCTCCTGGCTTGCCGGCGGCCGCCAGGGCCAAACAGGCGGCACACCCGGCAAGCTCCTTGTCAGGTTCGTCAGCCTTGGCCTTTTTGGTGGAGCCAGGCTCGCCGGATCCCTCAACGGCAAGCACAGTCTTGCCCTTACATTTCCTGTTGCGGTGTCGACCCTTCTTTGTCAGGGCGGCGGGGTCTTCGTCTTTGGAGTCGGTTTCCCCACCGGCATCTTTGCTGGGGTACTTCCTCCCCTCTTCAGCTCAAGCACATCTATTGGCTAGAACATAAAGTTCGGCCACATCCTTGACCTTGTTCATCACCAACTCTTCACGCATCTTGCGGTTGGGAACATTCTGATGGAATGCGCTGATGACAGCGGCGAGATGAACATCTGGGATGTTGTACTGCACCCGGCTGAACCTCTGTATGTACTAGTGCAGGTTTTCACCTTCTTTCTGGGGGATGATATGCAAATCGCATGCCTGGCCATGAGCTTGGTGGCCTCTAGTGAAGGCGCCAACAAAATCATGACATAAATCCAACCAAGAAGAAATGGAATCCACTGGCAAGTGCATCAACCACGACATGATGTTGGGTTTGGATGCCAACGGGAAGTAATTGGCAAGTACCTTGTCATCGCGAGCTCCAGCAGCTTGCATCATGATGGTGTAGATGTTGAGGAACTCCGACGGGTGGGTCTTGCCGTTGTACTTCTCGCCAACATCGAGATTGAACGTGCAGTGGGAGGGCCACTGGAACTGCCGCAACTCTCGGGTAAAGGCTGGACAAACCACCTTGTAAGGCAGGTCGTTGGGGCCCCTCGGTGCCGGGTTGTCCATAGTAGGCGCTGTGCGCCGATCTGACTGATGGCACGTCTCCCGTCTTCGTTCGATGGTAGTTCGAACATCTTCCTGGGCCCGTTCCCGAAGGACATGACGTTGGTCGCAGCAAGTTCGCAAGTCGGCCGACGTGGTAGAAACGTTGTCCCTGACGTCGCCTGACGGGTCGATGGCTACTGTCGCGACCGCGAGGGGGGGAGTGCACCATGGTCGCAGCGTCTCTGGTCCCCCCACCGCTGGCATGCACCGGCTCGGCAGGACGCCAGCGCGAGGGCCCTGTTAGGAGTGGCTCATCTTTGTTGGTGAAGCTGACAAGGCTTCGGATGGTGGCCCTCCACTCGTCAAGCTTCTCCGCAGCAGGAGGGAAGTCGAGGAGCAGCTGCACGCACGCCAGCGCTTCTGCCGGCGTAGGCGGTGGCGAGATCTGCGTAGACCGTGATGCGCTCCGACTTCTAACCGCGTTAGAAGGGTGAGGGAGTCCTGGATTAGGGGTTGTTCGGGTAGCCGGACTATACCTTCAGCCGGACTCCAGGACTATGAAGATACAAGATTGAAGACTTCGTCCCGTGTCCAGATGGGACTTTCCTTGGCATGGAAGGCAAGCTTGGCGATGCGGATATTCAAGATCTCCTACCATTGTAACCGACTCTGTGTAACCCTAACCCTATCCGGTGTCTATATAAACCGGAGGGTTCTAGTCCGTAGGACAACTTCATCATACAACAATCATATCATAGGCTAGCTTCTAGGGTTTAGCCTCCTTGATCTCATGGTAGATCTACTCTTGTACTACCCATATCATCAATATTAATCAAGCAGGAGTAGGGTTTTACCTCCATCGAGAGGGCCCGAACCTGGGTAAAAACATCGTGTCCCTTGTCTCCTGTTACCATCCGCCTAGACGCACAGTTCGGGACCCCCTACCCGAGATCTGCCGGTTTTGACACCGACATTGGTGCTTTCATTGAGAGTTCCTCTGTGTCGTCACTTTTGGGCTCGATGGCTCCTTTGATCATCAACGACGATGCGGTCCAGGGTGAGACTTTTCTCCCCGGACAAATCTTCGTCTTCGGTGGCTTCGCACTATGGGCCAATTCGCTTGGCCACCTGGAGCAGATCGAAAGCTACGCCCCTGGCCATCAGGTCAGGTTTGGAAGCTTAAACTACACGACAGACACCCGCGGGGATTCGATCTTCGATGGATTCAAGCCATAGCTGAGCGCGCCGCACTGTGTCGAGAGGCATGATCTAGCTCTACCGCCGAATAGTGCCCTGGAGGCCGCACAAGCACCGGTTCCGACCCTTTATTCGGAGCCTATTGCGCCAATCGAGGATGAGCGGTTGGACGTCACCTCGGGGGCTACGATCTCAAAGGCGATCGAGCCGAACGTCAGCCCCGCGTTCTACACGGACCGTGACTCCAAGGAGCCGGATTCCTCTCCGAACTCCGAACCCCCCGTGCCCCTGCCGATCGAATCCAATTGGGCGCCGATAATGGAGTTCAACGCCGCGGACATCTTTCAGCACTCGCCTTTTGGCGACATCCTGAATTCTCTAAAGTCTCTCTCTTTATCAGGAGAGCCCTGGCCGGACTACGGTCAGCGAGGATGGGATACGGACGATGAAGAAATTCAAAGCCCACCCACCACCCACTTGGTAGCCACTGTCGACAATTTAAATGACGTGCTCAACTTCGACTCCGCACACATCGACAGCATGGACGATGATGCAGGAGATACAAACGAGCCAATGCCCATAGGGCATTGGATAGCCACCCCATCTCATGATGTGTACATGGTGGATACCCCTAAAGGAAACGACAATGAGGAAAAAGGGGATGGAACGGGGGACCGATCCCTCAAAAAGCAGTCAAAGCGTCGGTGTAAACGCCGACCCAAGCCCTGCCTCGATAAAGACCCAGCCATAGAGCAGGATGAGTCGGTAGACGACGAGCAGGCCATAGAGCAACCGTCCGAACAGGGCAACACGGATAGAGAAACTGAACATCCCTCCCTTGGCGAAGACGGCACTCCGGACGACCTTACGCCGGATAAACCCACGAAGCAAAAGAATCTCCACAAGAGGCTCGTTACAACAGCATGCAGCCTGAAAAAGCAGAAGCGGAAGCTAAAAACGTCGGAAGATGCACTCAGGATCCGATGGAGCAAAGTAATCAATACCGCAGATAAATACGGCGACAGTCGCCGCACTAAAAGCTACTGCCCAAATTCGACGAAGAGGCCCTAGAGCCCTCGCATTCAAAAAATAAGAAAGCCACACGGTCGGATAGACGACCCCATGGCCAGCATAAAGCGGCAAGCGGCGCCACACTTAAATCGGCATGCGACCCACTTAAGGATTCGCATCAGGCCCCATTCAGGTCCATTTACGGGCCAAGAAAGCAAGCTCTCGTAAGAAATGCAATAAAGCCGTCATCAGAATCCGGCACACCCAAATACAGGGGCGCCGCACACCCCCTATGTTTCACCGATGAGGTCCTGGACTATGAATTTCCAGAGGGATTCAAACCCGTAAACATAGAGGCATATGATGGAACAACAGACCCTGGAGTCTGGATCGAGGATTATATCCTCCACATACATATAGCTAGAGGAGATGACCTCCATGCCATAAAATACTTACCCCTTAAGCTTAAAGGGACAGCCCGACATTGGCTTAAAAGCCTTCCTGAAAACACAATCGGAAGTTGGGAAGAACTCGAGGACGCTTTCCGAGCAAATTTTCAAGGGACCTATGTCCGCCCTCTGGATGCAGACGATCTTAGTCACATAACTCAACAGCCCGGAGAATCAGCTCGGCAATTCTGGAATAGATTCCTCACTAAAAAGAATCAGATAGTCGGCTGTCCGGACACCGAAGCCTTAGCAGCTTTCAGGCATAACGTCCGAGATGAATGGCTCGCCAGACACCTCGGCCAAGAAAAGCCAAGAACAATGGCCGCACTAACAAGCCTCATGACTCGCTTTTGTGCAGGAGAGGACAGCTGGTTGGCAAGATGCATCCCCAGCGACCCAAGTACATCCGAAACTAGGGATGGAAATGGAAAACCGTGACGCAACAAGGACCGTCGCCGGACTAAGGAAAAAACTCCGAAGAGCACGGCAGTCAACGCCGGATTCAAAAGCTCACGACAGAATCAGACAAAGCCACCCCTCCAGGATAGCAGGGATGATCCATCCAACTTAAACAAAATCCTGGACAGGATATGTCAAATACACAGTACTCCCGGTAAGCCTGCTAACCATACCCACAAAGATTGTTGGGTTTTCAAACAATCCGGCAGACTCAACGCCAAACACAAGGGGCTCGACACACCAAGCGAAGACGAGGACGAACCCGAAAAGCAGATCACCAGGAAACAAAAGAACTTCCCACAAGAAGTAAAAACAGTAAACTTACTTCACATAACAAAACGTGCGGCACCCATAAAGGTACGCACCACACGACCTATCCCAAAGGAGTCCCGCCATTGGTTGTCAAAACCAATCATCTTCGATCAGCTGGATTATTCTAGAAGTACCAGGAACGCAGGCTGGACTGCCTTGGTACTCAATCCAATAATTGGTGGACTCCAGTTTTCAAATGTCCTTATGGACGGCGGTAGTGGACTAAACCTGATATATCAGGACACAATCCTCCACATGGGGATAGACCCAGCAAGAATCTGCCGTAGCAAAACCGCCTTTCAAGGGGTCACGCCTGGTCCGGACACCCATTGCATGGGTTTTCTCCAGCTCGAAGTTATATTCGGCTCTACCAATAACTTCCGCCGTGAAAAGCTGACCTTCCACATCATCCCATTCTCCAGTCGCTATCAAGCACTACTGGGACGCGAAGCTTTCGCCTGCTTTAACGCAATACCGCATTATGCATCTCTAACGCTTAAGATGCCCGGTCCACGAGGCATCATCTCTTTGAAGGGGAAGCATTGATGTGCCCCTCCCCCAAACGGAGGACTGTGCGGCCGCTTTGACAGCCCCACAGTAAAATGGCTTCACCGGCCAAAAATTTCGGAATAGGTCATTAAAGACCACGAACGCGGATAGACGAGTCCAGTACAAAATCATCATTGATGCAGGCTTAGTGGCCATATACCCCCGCACTAGGGGCTCCGTACATCTACAATAAGAGACAATAAAGCTCAGTTCTATATATTTTACTTTATACTTTGCTTATTTTAAACTTTTGTTCGGCACGACCCATTTTCAGCTCAGTTCCTCTCTTTCGCGGATGAACGTCGTGCGGCGCCCGTCCAGGATACGGCACAATGGAGACATAGGCGTAGACGTGCAGTAGGGACCCGTCCTAAGGATTCTTTTTAGATTAAGACCCTGCATAAACCTTTTTTACTGTCTCTTGTTGCTACATATCCCCTGGTTTTCTCTGATATAACCAAGGAGGAGGCTGGCGTCTTGGCATGTGGCCACGTCAGAGTTTTTGCGCGTACCTGGACACTAGGGGCTTTTTAATAAAGAGTGTTGTTTTGCCCGCACTCATAAAGACCGAACACCTTAGGGAGTGTTCGGCGTCGCGGGTTTTGGCATTATATGCATCAGCTCCGAATCATGTCTTTGGTCAAATGTTGGGTTGCCCGGCTCCTGAGTTCGGCTACCTTATGTTCCGCTCTATCGGCTAAGGTAGCACCAGGAGAACTACTGCAATTGTGCCCCGGTTAGGCCGGGCGAGCGCCTCAGTAGAGAAAGCCGAAAACTGATTGTCATGATGTAGCGTAAGACTGGTCAGCCACCCGATGACCTATTGGAATCTATAGGATTCCTCCGTTTTAACAAAGGGCCGTTTCCCGGTCAGGCACATACGCGCCCCGAACTCGGGCGAGCACAGTCGCCACCAAGGGGCTACCTAAATAGTCCCACTGTCAAGCTCCTATGGCTAAGTGAAAGTGTTAAAGCATTATAGTCCGGTTGCCTGGCCCGCTGCGCTATCACCTCCTCTGTAGGACCAAGACGTTTGGTTAAGTGTGAAAATGCGTCTTCTGCGAGCACCCCCGCACTATGTGCGTGGGGGCTGAAGCCAACGACTGCCATCTTTCAGATTATATATATATATATATATATATATATCTTAAAGCGGCCGCACAGGAGGTGTTCCCAATACTTGAAGGCACAAGTATAAAAGGCCACTAAAATTTATCAAAATATTGCTTTATAATTACATATGCTATCATAACATAGCATCCTTCGAGCACTGCGTCTCTATTACACGAGCGCCTTCAAGGACTTCCTGAAAATAGTGCTCGGAGTGTACTCGGCTTTTGTCCGAATCTCGGGACGCAACAACGGTGGTCTCCATCTCTGCCCAGTATGTCTTGACACGGGCAAGAGCCATCCGTGCGCCCTCTATGCATGCTGACCCCTTCGTTGCATTGATACGCGGCACCGCGTCAAGGAATTGCTGCACCAAGCTGAAATAACTCTTTGGCTCCGATCTCCCAGGCCACAGATGACCCATGACGTACTTCATGGCGAGTCCGGACAATCTATTCAGTTCGGCCCATTGAGCCAGGCGATCGTCCACTGCTAGTGGACGCTCTGGATTGTGGAACTGTGACCAGAAAAGCTTTTCCACTTCGCGATCTTTTAGATCTCGAAAGTGTTTGGTCGCATCAGTAGCACTTGCTACCAAATCCAGATAGGTGTCCTCCACACTCCACATCCAGTCCAACAGAGCAAACTTCGGATCGCAAAACTTCCTCTGCAGCATAAAGGGCTTTCCAGCCGCAATCTGTTCGGCCTGACGCAGCTCCTCCTTCACAGCTCTCATCGCAGAGCCAGCATCCTTGGCATCGGCAATGGCCTTCTCTAAGTCCGTCTGTCTCGCCCGATCTTCTTTCTCAAGAAGTTTGCAACGGTCTGCAGCGCTCTTTAACTTCTCGGCCATCTCGAACATCTCTTCTTTGCTTCGGCAGTGAGCAGCCTGTTCGGCTCTCAGCTCTTCAAGGGCCTTCTCGGCAGCCGCATCGCTTTTTCTGGCTTGCTCCTTAGCTTGGGAAAGTTCTGCCCTAAGATTCTCCACGGCGGCCGTACCATCTGCGTCAAGCACACACATTGTAAGACACTGCCATGAAGCTCCTCTTACCTAATGCCACCCGAGGAATTACATACCTTGAGCCTCATCAAGCCGCTTGTTGACAAGTGCGATGTCGGCATCTGCCACGTCCAGTTGCCGCTTTAGTTCGGCCAAATCATCAGTTCGGCTTGATTCCGGACACCTCGCCAGCTACATTGAAAGGCGACATCTTAGACCAGGGATTATGATCCTCTGCGTGCCATCATTTCTTGACAACGCGCAGAGTCTCAGGGGCTACTATCTACACAGGGCGCATCTTACTTATGCGCAACTCTAACGTACCTCAAAACACGTCAGTAAACTTTTGACGGCCTCATGCAATCCGCTTTCTGCGGATGAAATCCTTTCAATCACCGTGCCCATCAATGCACGGTGCTCCTCTGAGATAGAAGCTCGCCCCAGCAGAATCTTTAGCTCCTCTGGCCGAGCACCAGACGGTGCCGGACTTGTCCTATGGCCTCTTTCGAAGGCCGTACACGGAGAACCTTGGGGGGCCACATACCTATCTTCCGCCCCTGCCGGATTCAGAGAAACCCTCCGCGGCGACACCTCAGGGTCGCCCGCCTCGCTAGGCAGTACGGCAGGGGGAGGCGTCCTGCTCTCCATCATCTCCGGAAGAAGATCCCCTGAAGACGAGCTCTGCTGAGAAGGGCTGAGGTCCGAGCTACAAGGTAAAATTTCAGTTAATCTTCTCAGAAATAAATCAAGGATTTCTCTTATCCCTCAAAAGGAAAACCTCTCTCTACTTACGACTCGCTGGAGGGCTGATCCCTTTGAGGGCGTTGTTTGGCCGAGGAACTCCCCGGCGTCGGACCCTCTGACGAGGATTTTCTCCCCCGCTTCGAGGCCATGGTCTCTGGGTCGTCAGAGGCGGCCCTCTTCTTCCCCTTGGGAGAGGAATTGTCGGTTCCTCCCTTCGGAGAAGCCTCTTTCGAGGAGGCCATAGTTCCCTTGTCCTTCCCCTTACTTCCCTCCAAAGGCATTATCTTCAACATCCTGACAAGCACGGGATCCGGCCTGGTTTCGGGAAGGGGAGCCGGACACCTGGTCAGCTTTGCCTCCGCTATCCACTCCTATTTAAAAGGACAGCTCTTTTAGGGGCAAGTTTATGACGATTATATGGATAGTAGGTCCGGGCACAAGGTTACTTACTTGGGTATTCGGGCGATTGCAACTTAGGCCTGCGTCCTCGGTCAAATCCGGACACATCATTTGTGATCCGAAGAACAGTTTATACATCTCCACGGGCGTTGCGCCCATAAAATGCTGGAGAGCTTGTGCTCCCTTCGGATTAAACTCCCACAGATGAAGGGAGTGACGTTTGCCGGGCAGTGTTTGGCGAATCAGCATGACCTGCGTCACCTTGACCAGGTTGAGGTCTCTTTCTAAGAGATCCCTGATGCGGCCCTGCAACAAGGGCACATCTTTGGATAACCCCCAATCTAATCCTTTGTTGACCCATGACGCTAGCCGTGATGGGGGAACCGAGCGAAAGGCAGGAGGCGCCACCCACTTGGCGCTCCTTGGAGCGGTGATATAGAACCACTCTCGTTGCCACAAGCCGAGCTCCCCTTGAAAGGAGCCCTCGGGCCATGGAGCATCAGCATTCTTACTTATGACAGCGCCTCCGCACTCTCCGTGCCGTCCCTCGATCATCTCCGGCTCCACTCCAAAAGTCTTGAGCCATAATCCGAAGTGAGGAGTAACACGGAGGAACGCTTCGCACACAACGATGAATGAGGAAATGTGGAGGATGGACTCCGGAGCTAAGTCATGAAATTCCAGCCCGTAATCAAATAGCAGCCCCCTCACGAAGGGATCCATCGGGAAGCCTAACCCCCGAAGGAAGTGAGACATGAACACTACACTCTCACAGGGCTGGGGACTGGGAATAGCCTGCCTTTGAGCAGGCAACCTATGCGAAATTTCGGCAGTCAAGAACTTATCCTCTCTCAACTTTAGCATGTCCTCCTCCGTGACAGAGGAGGGCATCCATCAGCCTTGAAGGTCAGAACCGGACATTGTCGAAGGTCCGAAGCGCCTGGAATCTGGAGCCTAGGGTGTTGGAACTCGAGGTGATGGGCGAACTTGTTTTGAGATTGGGGAAAAGGAGTAAGGCCCTGGTCTCTTTATAAGAGGTTGAATACCAGGAGCCCTCCCCGTAACCGTTTGGGACTAGCCTTTAATCGAAGAAACGTGCTAACGGGCACAATTGAGTTACCCACGTCCATATTGATGAGAATCCTGTAAAAGGGGGACACGATCTCTGCTTTGACAAGACGTGCCAAGGAAACCGCCTCGCAAAATACGCTGAGGTGGAGAAGTGAAAACGATTTGAATAAAGGCTTGGCCATAGTGTGATGTCACGCTGCGGAATACGTCAGCAGATTAGATTTGTGTTGATATTATTCTCTCTATGGCAATATGTGGAAGCTTATTTTGCAGAGCCGGACACTATCCTTTGTGTATAAAATCTTCTTGAAGGACTTGGAGGAGGAACCCGCCTTGCAATGCCAAAGACAATCTGCGCGCCGGACTCGTCGTCATTGAAGCCTGGTTCAGGGGCTACTGAGGGAGTCCTGGATTAGGGGGTGTTCGGGTAGCCGGACTATAGCTTCAGCCGGACTCCAAGACTATGAAGATACAAGATTGAAGACTTCGTCCCGTGTCCAGATGGGACTTTCCTTGGCGTGGAAGGCAAGCTTGGCGATGCGGATATTCAAGATCTCCTACCATTGTAACCGACTCTGTGTAACCCTAACCCTATCCGGTGTCTATATAAACTGGAGGGTTCTAGTCCGTAGGACAACTTCATCATACAACAATCATACCATAGGCTAGCTTCTAGGGTTTAGCCTCCTTGATCTCGTGGTAGATCTACTCTTGTACTACCCATATCATCAATATTAATCAAGCAGGAGTAGGGTTTTACCTCTATCGAGAGGGCCCGAACCTGGGTAAAAACATCGTGTCCCTTGTCTCCTGTTACCATCCGCCTAGACGCACAGTTCAGGACCCCCTACCCGAGATCTGCCGGTTTGGACACCGACAAAGGGGCTCTGTCATGGTCTCGCGGTCGCACGCCGCCTGCACCGGCGTCCGAGCGTGCACGCCGGCCTGGTTCGTCCTACGAGTGGCGCACAGGGCTCTTTCCGCGGCGGTGCCCGGGGGCTCCGGCCTCGCGGTGTTGCTCATCACGCACGGCCTGGGAAGGGTGCGGCGCGGGTGCCAGCTGGGGTGCTATAGAGGCGCCGCGCCGCCCGTGTGTAGCACGGCCCTGCCCCCGGACCCAGTGGCATGTAGCTCGTCGTCTCGGATTCGAATGACGCTGCTCGCCTGGCTCCCATCGCCAGAATGTCATGGATGCTCGCGGGCCACGTCTTTGGCTCGATCCGTGGCCACCCAGCCACCTGCTCGCGCTGCCGCGGACGGGTGGGCCCCAGACGAGCCGATCGCTGTGATCCCCTTTCTCTTGGGGGCCATGGTGATGATGTAGTCACTGTGCTAACCTTCAAACCAGATTTTCACAGCTTGCACCCCCCTACCCGGCGCGCCAAAGATGTTGGGGGAAACGACACCTACGGGATCACGAAGAATCCCTTTTGCTCAGATGGCGGGTGCAGTGTTGTGGAAAGAGCGGGTTTGAGGGATCAACACAGGGGGATTATCCAAGTTCGGGCCGCAAGTGATGCGTAATACCCTACTCCTGCTAGTTTATGTTTATCTGGTGTTCTTGAACTAGCTACAAAGTGTGTAGGGTCGAAAAAGTCCCAATCCTCTCTCAGTATGTCGTGCGCCTCCTTTTATGGTCAAATGGGGCTGCCACAGTGGCACACAGGAGGTGGAAAGTTGTACAGCAGTTGAGTCTATCTCCTGGCACCGTAGGACAAACGCGTTTAATGCGCTGCCGACGTGCCCTTCTTGCTTTATTGGGGACGGCAAGGAAGCTTGTCCCAGCTGTCGCCACCTCTCCTGGCTTCGACGCGCGTCCGAACTGACGAGGCACGTAGTGCCACGCTGGCTGGCTGGCTGCTCAGTTGGTGTGGTGGCAGAGTATTCACAAAGATCTGCATGCCACCACGCAGGTGCTTGCTGAGTTGGCCTGAATGCCGCACGTCGCCATGCAAGTACTCGCCTAGTTGGTGGGCTGGCAGCTGTGTGCTAACGGCGGTGGAGACTTGGCAGGTGTGGGCCTGGCTACGGCCCTGCGGATGTCTTCGGCAAGGGTATTGCCGGGGCCCCGGCAAGGGTCTTGCCGCGTGATACGTCTCCAACGTATCTATAATTTTTGTTTGCTCCATGCTATATTATCTACTGTTTTGGACATTATTGGGCTTTATTATCCACTTTTATATTATTTTTGGGACTAACCTATTAACCGGAGGGCCAGCCCAGAATTGCTGTTTTTTGCCTCTTTTAGGGTTTTGAAGAAAAGGAATATCAAACGGAGTCCAAATGGAATGAAACCTTCGGGAACGTGATTTTCTCATTGAATACAACTAAGTAGACTTGGACCCTACGTCAAGACACGTAACAGGAGGCCACGAGGTAGGGGGCGCGCCTACCCCCCTCCCCCAGGCACGCCGTCCACCCTCGTGGGCCCCTGTTGCTCCACCAACGTAGTTCTTCCTCCTATATATACCCACGTGCCCCCAAACGATCAGATATGGAGCCAAAACCCCAATTCCACCACCGTAACTTTTTGTATCCACGAGATCCCATCTTGGGGCCTGTTCCGGAGCTCCGCCGGGAGGTGCATCGATCACGGAGGGCTTCTTCATCAACACCATAGCCCTCCGATGAAGTGTGAGTAGTTTACCTCAGACCTACGGGTCCATAGTTAGTAGCTAGATGGCTTCTTTTCTCTTTTTGGATCTCAATACAATGTTCTCCCCCTCTCTGGTGGAGATCTATTCGATGTAATCTTCTTTTTGCGGTGAGTTTGTTGAGGCCGATGAATTGTGGGTTTATGATCAAGTCTATCTATGAATAATATTTGAATCTTCTCTGAATTCTTTTATGTATGATTGGTTATCTTTGCAAGTCTCCTTGAATTATCAGTTTGGTTTGGCCTACTAGATTGATCTTTCTTGCAATGGGAGAAGTGCTTAGCTTTGGGTTCAATCTTGCGGTGTCCTTTCCCGGAGACAGTAAGGGCAGCAAGGCACGTATTCTATTGTTGCCATCGAGGATAACAAGAAGGGGTTTTCTTCATATTGCATGAGTCTATCCCTCTACATCATGTCATCTTGCTTAAGGCGTTACTCAGTTTTTAACTTAATACTCTAGATGCATGTTTGATAGCGGTCGATGAGTGGAGTAGTAGTAATAGATGCAGGCAAGAGTCGGTCTACTTGTCTCGGACGTGATGCCTATATACATGATCATACCTAGATATTCTCATAACTATGCTCAATTTTGTCAATTGCTCAACAGTAATTTGTTCACCCACCGTAGAATACTTATGCTCTCGAGAGAAGCCACTAGTGAAACCTATGGCCCCCGGGTCTATCTTTATCATATCAATCTCCTACTACTTAGTTATTTACTTTGCCATTTACTTTGCATCTTTATCATAAAAATACCCAAAAATATTATCTTATCATATCTATCAAATCTCACTCTCGTAAGTGGCCCTATAGGGAATGACAACCCCTATTTGCGTTGGTTGCGAGGATTTATTTGTTTTGTGCAGGTGCGAGGGACTCGCACGTAGCCTCCTACTGGATTGATACCTTGGTTCTCATAAACTGAGGGAAATACTTGCACTACTTTGCTGCATTATCCCTTCCTCTTCGGGAAAACCAACGCAGTGCTAAAAGAGGTAGCAAGAAGGATTTCTGGCGCCGTTGCTGGGGAGGTCTACGCAAAAGTCAACATAGCAAGTACCCATCACATACCCTTATGTCCCGCATTACATTATTTGCCATTTGCCTCTCGTTTTCCTCTCCCCCACATCACCCTTGCCGTTTTATTTGCCCTCTCTCTCTCTATCCTCCCTATATTTGCCTCTTTTTGCCCGCTTGCTTTTTTGTGCTTGTGTGTTAGTTTGCTTGCTTGTCACGATGACTCAAGATAATACTAAATTGTGTGACTTCACCAATACCAACAACAATGATTTTATTAGCACTCTGATTGCTCCTCTTACCGATGCTGAATCTTGTGAAATTAATGCTGCTTTGCTGAATCTTGTTATGAAAGATCCATTCTCCAGCCTTCCTAGTGAAGATGCCGCTACCCATCTAAATAGCTTCATTGATTTGTGTGGCATGCAAAAGAAGAAAGATGTGGATAATTATATTGTTAAATTGAAGCTATTTCTTTTTTCGCTTAGAGATCGTGCTAAAGCTTGGTTTTCGTCTTTGTCTAAAAATAGTATTGATTCATGGAACAAGTGCAAGGATGCTTTTATCTCTAAGTATTTTCCTCCTGCTAAGATCATCTCTCTTAGAAACGATATTATGAACTTTAAGCAACTTGATCATGAACATGTTGCACAAGCTTGGGAGAGAACGAAATTAATGATACGTAATTGCCTTACTCATGGTTTAAATTTATGGATGATTATACAATTTTTTTATGCCGGATTGAATTTTGCTTCTAGAAATCTTTTACATTCGGCCGCGGGAGGCACTTTTATGGAAATCACTTTAGGAGAAGCTACTAAACTCCTAGATAATATTATGGTTAATTATTCTCAATGGCATACTGAAAGATCTACTAATAAAAAGGTGCATGCGATAGAAGAAATTAATGTTTTGAGTGAAAAGATGGATGAACTAATGAAATTATTTGCTAATAAGAGTGTTTCTTCTGATCCTAATGATATGCCCTTGTCTACTTTGATTGAGAATAATAATGAATCTATGGATGTGAATTTTGTTGGTAGGAATAATTTTGGGAATAACGCGTATAGAGGAAATTTCAACCCTAGGCCTTATCCTAGTAATCCCTCTAATAATTATGGTAATTCCTACAACAATTGTTATGGAAATTGTAATAAGATGCCCTCTGATTTTGAATCTAATATTAAAGAATTTATTACTTTGCAAAAGAATTTTCATGCTATGATTGAAGAAAAATTGCTTAAGATTGACGATTTGGCTAGGAACGTTGATAGAATTGCTTTTGATGTTGATTCTTTGAAACTAAGATCTATTCCACCATGAGAATTTCAATGACTCTCTCAAAGCCATGAGAATTTCCATTGATGAGTGCAAAGAAAGAACCGCTAGGATGCTGCTAAGAAAGATGCCTTTATAAAAGCGTGTTCTTCTAGTTCCTATGAAAATAGTGATGAAGATCTAAAAGTTATTGATGTGTCCCCTATTAAATCTTCGTTTTGCAATATGAATCTTGATAATGATGGGACTGAATATGATCCACCTTTACCTAGAAGGCTTTCCAAGAATTCTGAATCTTTTGATCTTGATGCTAAATTTGATAAAAGTGGGATTGAAGAAATTAAAACCCTAGATGTTGCTAAACCCACTATTATGGATTTCAAGGAATTTAACTATGAAAATTGCTCTTTGATTGATTGTATTTCCTTGTTGCAATCCGTGCTAAATTCTCCTCATGCTTATAGTCAAAATAAAGCGTTTACTAAACATATCGTTGATGCCTTGATGCAATCTTATGAAGAAAAACTTGAATTGGAAGTTTCTATCCCTAGAAAACTTTATAATGAGTGGGAACCAACTATTAAAATTAAAATTAAAGATCATGAATACTATGCTTTATGTGATTTGGGTGCTAGTGTTTCCACGATTCCAAAGACTTTGTGTGATTGTTAGGTTTCCGTGATTTTGATGATTGCTCTCTAAACTTGCACCTTGGGATTCCACTATTAAGAAACCTATGGGAAGAATTAATGATGTTCTTATTGTTGCAAATAGGAATTATGTGCCCGTAGATTTTATCGTTCTTGACATAGATTGCAATCCTTCATGTCTTATTATTCTTGGTAGACCCTTCCTTAGAACGATTGGTGCAATTATTGATATGAAGGAAGCAAATATTAGATTTCAATTTCCATTAAGGAAAGGCATGGAACACTTTCCTACAAAGAAAATTAAATTACCTTATGAATCTATTATGAGAGCCACTTATGGATTGCCTACCAAAGATGGCAATACCTAGATCTATTCTTGCTTGTTATGCCTAGCTAAGGGCGTTAAACGATAGCGCTTGTTGGGAGGCAACCCAATTTTATTTTTATTCCTTGCTTTTTGCTCCTGTTTGGTAATAAATAAATTATCTAGCCTCTGTTTTGGTTGTTTTTTGTGTTTAATTAGTGTTTGTGCCAAGTAGAACCGTTGGGAAGACTTGGGGAAAGTCTTGTTGAACTTGCTGTAAAAAACAGAAACTTTAGAGCTCACGAGAACTGCTGTGAGGGCCCGAACCTGGGTAAAAACATCGTGTCCCTTGTCTCCTGTTACCATCCGCCTAGACGCACAGTTCGGGACCCCTACCCGAGATCTGCCGGTTTTGACACCGACATTGGTGCTTTCATTAAGAGTTCCTCTGTGTCGTCACAATCAGGAAGGATGCCTCTTCCCGTCTTTAAAGACGGCACCATTGCTAAGGGAGCTTTGGCTGTCGGCCAAACTCTCCGGCTCGGCGGTTTTCTTATGACCGCCTGTTCGGCTGTTGCGCCAACGATGACCTCTCGGGTCATCAAAAGCAATCTTCACGTCAGCTCGGAACTCGCCGAGTAGTTAGATCCAATGCTGCTCTCTTCCGTAAATGAGCTCTTGGATCGCATCGCCGCCCTGGGGGTCACTACGGATTACGACCAGGTTGGGCTTAAACCCGATCTAAGAGAAATTAACTCTCCCCAGGCCACCCACCATGTCGCCGTGGTAGAGGCGTAGTGCGGCGACCCTTCATCTATTTTAAGGACTAGTTACGTCCGAATTCCTGACCCCTCCAAGCCGGATACCCGCGCAGGGGAGGATGTAACTCGAGACCTGAGCTTAAAATCAGGCAACGGGCTAGACTCATTGGACAACATCCAAGAATTTGGACTTCAGAGTTCGGAAGCTCTTCGGCCTCTGAATCTTAGATTGGGCGAGGTATCAGAATCAACACCACCCGCCCACCCGAACATAAGCGATCTTTCCCAAATTAGGCAAAAGCCCGAGGAAACAGTACATCATTACTGGGCCAGATTCCTCCTGGTTATGAACAGGATAAAGGATTGCCGTGAGGGAGACGCAATATCAATCTTCTACAGTAATTGCACGGATGAGGGAATCCTTAACGCCATAAGTCGTCGTGATATTACACGCTTCGCTGACTTGGCGTCCATAGTACAAAAGTACTGTGCGATGGAAAGTGCCTGGAAAACCGAAACAAAATTTTGGGATAATCCGGCCTTGAATAGCAATCCCATCCGAACTAAGAGGGTGCATCATCATAAGACACCCGGGTTAAACACCAAAAAACCAAAACCCTCTACAGAGCATGGAACCGTACTGGAAAGATGGCTTGATGGACCCTGTAAAATTCACAGTACAGAGGACGCCACACCAACTCACAGCCTTAGAGCATGTAGGATACTCCGGCAGGTGGCCAAAATTGGCGAGGACCTCTTAATTTCGGAGGCCACAGAAAACCACCCCGGAGACACCAGTACCGTTCTCACAGTCTTCGAGACCTTCGCATCAAATAATACGCGAAAAAGAACACTCCGCAGCCTTGCCGAAGTCTATCAAGTAGCAACAATAAACCCATGGAGCAACACGGCTATTACCTTCAACGCAAGTGATGAACCTAAATTCCGAATAGCCCGAGCACCAGCCGCATTGGTCCTCAGTCCGATAGTGGACGGCTTTCGCCTCACCAAGGTACTCATGGATGGAGGCAGCGGATTGAACCTCATTTATGAGGAAACTCTTCAAAAAATGGGACTAGACTGGAGCCGCGTTGAGTGAAGCAACACAACCTTTAGAGGAATAATCCCCAGTCGGGAAGCGCGCTGCACGGGAAAAATCACACTAGATGTGGTGTTCGGCATGCCGGATAATTACAGATATGAAGAGGTCACATTTCAGGTGGCCTCGTTCAGCAGCGGATATCACGCCCTACTAGGGCGGGAAGCATTTACAATTTTCCAAGCAATACCCCATTACAGGTACATGAATCTTAAGATGCCCCGGCCAAACGGTATTATCACTCTCGCTAGTGATCCGGACATAGCACTCTGCGCCAAAAAAAAGACAGCCGCATTAGCCCTGGAGGCACTATCCGAAGCCTTAGAAGCTGAGGAACTGACTGTGCTGCGCTCCACAGTTAACAAGGATGATGTGATACTTGACAAGAGATCCAAGTCCACATCCTTTAAGCCAGCAGACGAAATAGTCAAGTTCCAGGTCCATCCAACGGACCCCAATAAAACAGCATCCATCGGGGCACGATTAAACCCTAATATGGACGCCGCACTGCGAGAATTTCTACGTGAAAATTGGGACATCTTTGCCTGGCACCCTTCAGACATGCCAGGAATCCCACGCAGGCTGGCCGAACACAGCTTAAATATCCTAAAAGGATTCAAACCTGTCAAACAAGCCCTTCGGCGTTTTTTCGTACCCAAGAGACAGGCTATGGGAGAGGAGCTAGCCAAGCTATTGGGGGCCGGATTCATTAGAGACATAAAACATCCGGACTGGCTAGCAAACTTGGTGATGGTACCAAAGAAGGACAAATCCTGGCGCCTGTGTGTTGATTTTAAAGACCTTAACAAGGCTTGCCCAAAGGATCCCTTCCCCCTCCCCCGTATCGATCAAATTATCGATGCCACCGCAGGACACGATTCGTTGTTTTTCCTCGACGCATACTCTAGTTACCATCAAATTAAGATGGCAGAATCACACCAAGCCGCAACAGCATTCATCACACCATACGGCCCATTCTGCTTCAACACAATGCCCTTCGGGCTGAAAAACGCCAGCGCAACATATCAGCGCATGATTCAGACATGTTTGGCAAACCAGATCAGCAAGACAGTGGAGGCGTACATGGATGATGTGGTCGTCAAAACAAGACATGTCGAATCTCTAGTAGACGACTTGAGGCTAACATTCGACAACCTCCGAAAATACGACATCAAGCTCAATCCGGAAAAATGTGTCTTCCGCGTTCCAGCCGGAAAGCTTTTGGGCTTCATTGTATCTGGTAGAGGAATTGAAGCAAATCCGGCCAAGATCCGAGCTTTGTTGCAACTGGATATCCCAAAGGACCTCAAACAAATACAAAAATTAACCGGATGCGTGGCAGCTCTAAGCAGCTTTATCTCTCTCTTGGGAGAAAAGGCACTGCCCCTTTATCGCCTCCTTCGGCGCACCAAACACTTCGAGTGGACGGATGCTGCCACGGCCGGACTTGATGAAATAAAAGCCATATTGGATACAAACCCAGTCCTGGCCGTGCCAAACACCGGCGAACCAATGCTATTGTACATTGCACCAACCCATCAAGTTGTCAGCGCAGTACTCGTCGTCGAGCGGGAAACGGACGGACACAAACTCCCCCTTCAAAGGCCGGTCTACTACGTGTCCACTGTCCTCACTCCATGCAAATCATGGTACCCGCATTATCAAAAGATTGCATACGCGGTATTCATGGCATCCCGGAAGCTACGACATTACTTTCAAGAGTGTTCCATAACAGTAGCCTCGGAAGTACCACTCAACGATATTATCAACAACCGCGACGCAACGGGCCGGATCGCAAAATGGGCCATCGAGCTCCTCCCGTTCGATATAACCTATAAGCCACGACGAGCTATTAAATCGCAAGTTTTGGCCGACTTCGTCGTAGAATGGACGGAGGCCGAGCTCCCTAAAGAGTACGGCACATATTCAAACTGGATTATGCACTTCGACGGCTCCAAAATGTTGGCCGGACTAGGGGCTGGCGTCGTCTTGACGTCCCCCACAGGAGACAAAGTTCAATATGTGCTCCAAATCATGTACACGGACTCCAACAATGCAGCCGAATGTGAGGCCCTCCTACATGGTCTCCGGATGGCAGTATCCATGGGCATTCAACGCCTAGAGGTATGGGGGGACTCAAACCTCGCGATATCCCAAATAAACGGAGACTTTGACGCCAAGGATCCAAAAATGGCAGCTTACCGCAACGCCGTCCTAAAAATGTCAGCTCGGTTCGAAGGGTTAGAGTTTCATCATATAGCCCGAGAAAACAATCAGGAAGCGGACGTCCTGGCACGCATTGGAGCAAAACGCGATGTAGTCCCCCCCAACATCTTTTTAGAAAGACTGTTCAAGCCTCCGTAGCATGGGAGGGGGAACCCGCAGAAAACAGCTCGGACCTAACCGCACCACTCGACGCCGAACAATCTGACATAATTGGAGGCCCTGCCACCGAAATTACAGCTTCAGCCCACGTAATAATGACGGTCATCGCCCCATGGACAGAACCATTGCTAGTCTACCTTACTAGGCAGGAACTCCCAGAGGACCAAAACGAGCCACGCTGCATAGTGCGGCGATCTAAAGCCTATAAAGTCCACGAGGGAGAGCTTTATAAGAAAAGCACTACCGGAGTCCTTCAAAGGTGCATCTCCGAAGAGGAAGGGCGGAACTTGCTGGCTGAAATTCATGC
The DNA here is from genome assembly GCF_003073215.2 of Triticum urartu. NCBI lineage: Eukaryota > Viridiplantae > Streptophyta > Magnoliopsida > Poales > Poaceae > Triticum > Triticum urartu. The sequence goes on from NC_053023.1 coordinate 348,499,743, forward strand.
CAGACTCGGTGTCCACCACGCTGTAGCTCGGTCCCTTGTAAGCAAGGCTTTCCGTACGGGATTTTACTGGCCTACGGCCCGAGCAGACGCTCAGGACTTGGTCCAACGATGCGTCGGTTGCCAGCTTTTTGCAAACCAAAGCCATATGCCACTCACCGCCCTCCGAACTATCCCCATCATTTGGCCCTTCGCGGTCTGGGGGCATGACATGGTTGGACCCCTTAAAATCGGAACCCACAAGAAAAAATACTTACTGGTCATGGTGGATAAGTTCACCAAATGGATAGAAGCTAAGCCTGTTAAGACGGCCGAATCCGGACCTGTTATAGAATTCATATCCGGGGTTGTACACCGTTACGGCGTCCCCCACAGCATCATCACTGATAACGGCACCAACTTCACCTCCTACAAGGTAAAACTTTGGTGCAAAAACATGGGCATCAAGCTCGACTATGCTTCCGTCTATCACCCACAAACTAACGGCTAGGTCGAACGTGCAAACGGTCTTATCATGAGCGGCATTAAACCCAGACTAGTGTGGTCCCTCAAGGAATCTAACACGCACTGGGTAGAGGAGCTCGAATCCATACACTGGGAACTGCAGACGACGCCGAATCGCACCACCGGATACACACCATTCTTTATGGTGTACGGCGCAGAAGCAGTTCTGCCCTGCGACATAATTCATGACTCACCTCGAGTGCGCATGTACAAAGAAAGAGAAGCTGAGCTCGATCGGCAAGACAACTTGGATGCCTTGGAGGAGGAGCGTGACGTGGCAAACGCCCCTTCCGCATTTTATCAATAGCAGGCTCGAAGATATCAAAGCAGAGAAGTACGGGCCAAAAATTACAATGTTGGCGAACTAGTTCTACGCCTTCCGGATAAGAAAAAGGACAAACTCAAGCCCAAGTGGGAAGGTCCATTCATAATCGACCAAGTCATGACTGGTGGAGCGTACCGCCTGCGAGATGCGTCGGATAACCGACTCGAGCCGAACCCATGGAAAGCCGCCCGTCTCCGAAGATTCTATGCCTAGCGCCGGACTCTGTGTTTGTCTCCTTCCTCTGTCCATTTTTTACATTTTCTGTCTTACATTTCTCTCCTTCCCCTCTTTTCTCTTATAGCCCTTAAAGGCTCATTAAGTGACGCGCTACCCGCGCTCATTAAACCTGGGGGCTTCCTTAACAGAAGCTTATTTATATGGGCTTCACGCCCAACACATGCGTCAAACTTCCGCATGTACCTTTTCTTCACCATTATATGCATCGATATGACTTAAGTTTTGGCCAAACTGGGTTTCCTGGCTCCTGTGCTTACCCCTATGTTCTCGATTGTTCGGCTAGGCGGTAAAGGGAGCACCTCTGCGATTGTTACTGCCGGATCAGCCGGATGTGTACCTCAGACTGGGTGAAGCCGAAAGCTAGCGTTCTTAAGGGAATTTTCGGTCAGTGAACTAAAAGACGACCTTTTTTACTTATTTATATACATGCCCCCAGATGATTTTCCTGCATTTGCAGTCTGGACATGCACTTTAGGCATGCCTCCCAAAGAAAGGAACCCCTAACGGAACTATTCTCTCTGGAAGATGTTTCTTACTAACCATGTAATATAACATAACTAGTTGGGCACTTGTCTGATAAAGCACTAATGACCCCTACGCCTGGTCTCCATGCATACCCCGGTTCGTACATAACCGGTAGGGTATTCGGACACACTCCGGACCGTCAGGTCCCGAGGTAGAAGCGAAAAGGTCGGCAATGACAAACGATCTACAATCCGGCTAGAAGGCATTACACATGTCAATTAACAATTACATAGTCACTCTGACTGATTGTATTCCTCTTCTATACCATCTAACAGGCTGTCTAATTTATAGTCTTGTTGGGAATACTTTGCGGCCAATTCTACCTGGCCGTATACTAAGCTTACAGGGATCTCCTTCCCATCAGGCCCCACAGGTCCGACTTCGGCCATGTGGTTTGGGTCAAACCTCGTAAACTGGGTCTTCACCATGGCCTAGGCCTCCTTGGCACCTTGCCGGCAGGCCAATATCTTCCACAACCGGAAGCGCCGCCGAGCTCCCTTAAGCTTCTCCGCAAGCTCTCCAAGGCCCTCGGGCATGGAGTGGGACGGCCATAAGGCTTGGGCAATGCCTCGCATTGCCTACCGAACTCGCTCGTGCAGTTGCAATAGCTCGGGAAGAAGGTCACCCGTAGAACCGGGCATCTCCTCTGCAGGACGACCTGTTAGCATACCTACAGACATTACTCTGTTAGTTGACTTCCTCGCCGAACTCTTTTTTCAAAAGATTTGCTTAAGCACTTACTAAATATGCCGCGTCGAAGCCGCTGATTCTCCTTAGTGGAGTCCGACAGCTGTCCACGAACATCTCTAAGTTCAACGTCCAGCTTGGTGTTGGCATCCTGAAGATCATTCTTCTCTCGCCTCACCTTTGTCAGCGTACTCTCACTGGCCTTTAGCCGGCGTAAGAGTTTTTGTCTCTCCGGATCGAGTCCGGCGCCATCTACAATATGATTTGTCAGATTTGCACCCATGCCGCAAAATACTAATCTTTCGAAGTATATCTTACCAGAGGGGGTCTCTTTGGGCTCCCCTGTCGCGGCTAGTGCGGCCTCCAGTTGGGCTTTGCACTCTTCCAGCTCCTGGGACAGTACGGTATTCTTCTCTGTAAGAACCTGCATAACAAATGATCCTTAAATCAGTTACTCTAACTGTTTCAAGTCTCGGGGGCTACTGGTATATATATATATATTTGACCAAAATTTTCTTACCCGTATGTCTTTTACATACTGCTCCGTGGCTCTGGCTAAACCATTTTGAGCGGCACGGAGGTACGCATCTCCCGAATTGAAGGCATCTAATGCCTCTTGGGAGAAACAAGCGTCGCGAAGAACTGTCCAGCGACGCCTGTGGTTCATGGCACTCCCCACCTCAGAATTCGTGGCAGAAAGCCTGTCTGCATCCTCTGTCGGAGGAGCGTCCGGTGCGCGCCTTGTGCTCGCCTCCGCTTCCGGGCCAGACGTTGGAGCCTGGCTGGTGGAGGCGCGATTGGCAACCTCTCCGGATATAGTCCGGCGAGGTTTCTTTGTCCTGAAGATAGCACAAACGTTAATATGCCCTAAAGGAATAACACCAGGGAAAAAGAGGGTGCGCTATACCTTTGCGCCGGCATCTCAGTCCGGACCACATTCCTTTTTACCCCACGGGGCCCTGCGGCCCCTCGTTGGCTAGCCGCCGAAGGTTCGGCCTCCCGCCTTGGAAATCTCCCCTGCAAAACGCGGTTGTCGTCAGAAAAACTGAAATACGTGAGAATGGAATCCTTCTCAAGGGGATGAGGCTCCGGTCTCTGTCACCTGGGAGTCCGGGATTAACCCTGGGTAATCAGCTGTAATGGCCACCAAGGTATTGTCCTTGCTTAGCTGATGGAACACCCCGTCAATAAGATCCACCGATATGTCCGGATCCTCTTTGGTATCCGGATCGAGGGACCGTTCTGGATCCTCGGGCTGTGGAGGACGGCTGTTTATACCCTTTACCTCCTGACGCAGTTCCTGCGTTGAAGTCGTTAGACTATATATTTAATCATGGGAATATAAAACGAACGAGCAAGCACAATTGTCCACTTACCCAACTTGGAGGGTTGTACATAGTAAATCCGCCCTGCGGGTTGACGCGGCGGAATTCCTCCTCTTCTCCCTTGTACAAAGAGGAGAAGATCTTTACTAGAGCGGCAGCTGAGGCTGGCCCCTTACGACCGTAACGGGTGGTGTCATCCTCCTTGTTAAAATCCCACATGGGGTGGCACCCCCCGCATGATGCATGCGGCCATGACTCCAATCATGGTTTGTCCGGAATGAGCCAATAGTCTTATCCGGCCCATCAGGTAAAGGACGTCTCTGTTGCTTTCTCTCCAAGAGCTCCATGGACGCCAGCTCAAGCGTTTCTTTAATGGAGCATTGCAGAACTCAGGGAGACCGACCCGGATAGGGTCCGGCAGCGGGACATCATCTATATAAAACAATTCCGAAGGCCAGTCCTCGGACGCCTTCTTTGGTGTCCCGGATAGGTATCCTGTCCCGGCGATGTGCCACACTTCGGCTCCGCCCACTTGATATATAGACCCCTCTTGATAACGAGGTACCAGGCAGAATATCCTCTTCCACAGCGCGAAATGAGCCTCAACACACAAAAATAGCTCGCAAAGGGCGACGAAGCCCGCGATATGCAATATAGAGGCGGGCGTGAGATTGTGCAGCTGGAGGCCGTAGAACTCCAGACGCCCACGGAGAAACGGATGAACTGGAAATCCCAGTCCCCTTACTAGATAAGGGACGAAGCACACCCGCTCTCCCTTAGAGGGATTAGTGGTGCTCTCCGCTTGTTTTCCGCCATTATAGGTGGCGAGTCCGGCTCGGACCGGGACCATATAAGCCTGAGGGAGAAATCCCTTGGCCTGGAGCAACTCTCCCAGTCTCCGGGTTTAGGACTGGAAGGGCGAGGGGAGGAGCTGCGACGGCTGGCCATGTTGGAATGGACCTTCGATGGAGGCGCTCTGATGATTACTCACGGAGAGGAGAAGGTGTGGTTTGGATCTGAATCCCCATCCCGTTAAATAGGTGGCTCGTTTATGCGGCTAGGGGTGTGGATGTAAAAACGCCCTGGCTTTTCGCATTCGTTTGACACGTGGAAGACGGCCATTATTGGGCGTGGAAGCCAAGGAGCGCTACATTACAAAAATCGGACATTATTCCAATAGGAACACAGAATTTGGAGAAGAACCCGCCTTGCAATGCCGAAGACAATCTGTGCGCCGGACTCGTCGTCATTGAAGCCTGGTTCGGGGGCTACTGAGGGAGTCCTGGATTAGGGGTTGTTTGAATAGCCGGACTATACCTTCAGCCGGACTCCAGGATTATGAAGATACAAGATTGAAGACTTCGTCCCGTGTCCGGATGGGACTTTCCTTGGCGTGGAAGGCAAGCTTGGCGATGCGGATATTCAAGATCTCCTACCATTGTAACCGACTCTGTGTAACCCTAACCCTATCCGGTGTCTATATAAACCGGAGGGTTCTAGTCCGTAGGACAACTTCATCATACAACAATCATACCATAGGCTAGCTTCTAGGGTTTAGCCTCCTTGATCTCGTGGTAGATCTACTCTTGTACTACCCATATCATCAATATCAATCAAGCAGGAGTAGGGTTTTACCTCCATCAAGAGGGCCCGAACCTGGGTAAAAACATCGTGTCCCTTGTCTCCTGTTACCATCCGCCTAGATGCACAGTTCGGGACCCCCTACCCGAGATCCGCCGGTTTTGACACCGACACTCCCCCTCTCTTGTGGAGATCTGTTCGATGTAATCTTCTTTTTGCGGTGAGTTTGTTGAGACCGATGAATTGTGGGTTTATGATCAAGTCTATCTATGAATAATATTTGAATCTTCTCTGAATTCTTTTATGTATGATTGGTTATCTTTGCAAGTCTCTTCGAATTATCAGTTTGGTTTGGCCTACTAGATTGATCTTTCTTGCAATGGGAGAAGTGCTTAGCTTTGGGTTCAATCTTGCGATGTCCTTTCCCGGTGACAGTAAGGGCAACAAGGCACGTAGTGTATTGTTGCCATCAAGGATAACAAGATGGGGTTTTCTTCATATTGCATTAGTCTATCCCTCTACATCATATCATCTTGCTTAAGGCGTTACTCTATTTTTAACATAATACTCTAGATGCATGCTGGATAGCGGGCGATGAGTGGAGTAATAGTAGTAGATGCAGGCAAGAGTCGGTCTACTTGTCTCAGACATGATGCCTATATACATGATCATACCTAGATATTCTCATAACTATGCTCAATTTTGTCAATTGCTCAACAGTAATTTGTTCTCCCACCGTAGAATGCTTATGCTCTTGAGAGAAGCCACTAGTGAAACCTATGGCCCCCGGGTCTATCTTTATCATATCAATCTCCTACTACTTAGTTATTTACTTTGCCATTTACTTTGCCTTTATTTTACTTTGCATCTTTATCATAAAAGTACCAAAAATATTAGCTTATCATATCTATCCGATCTCACTCTCGTAAGTATTGACAACCCCTATTTGCATTGGTTGCGAGTATTTATTTGTTTTGTGCAGGTGTGAGGGACTTGCGCGTAGCCTCCTACTAGATTGATACCTTGGTTTTCAAAAACTGAGGGAAATACTTAAGCTACTTTCCGGCATCATCCCTTCCTCTTCGGGGAAAACCAATGCAGTGCTAAAAGAGGTAGCACCGCGGCATCATGGGCATCCCCGACAAGGGTCTTGCCGGGGGGTCTCGTGGGTATCCTCGGCAAGGATCTTGCCGAGGATCTTCGTCTTGTGATTGTCATCTAGTCTTGTATGTTCTTGGTCTTCACACAGATCTTCATACCACCACGGAGGCGCCTCCCGAGCTTTGGTTCCAATGTAGTTGAGGGCGTCGGAACTCTTAGGCCCAAGGGTGGCAGCCCTGCTGGCGTTGGGCAAGTTGCCCCGGCAAGGTTCTTGCCGGGGCCGTGAAGGCCGCGCCTAGCAAGGATCTTGCCGGCGGAGTTTCACCTCGCCCCTCAGTTCTTCCTGCTCCTGGTCTTGAGCACGGCTCTGGTAACCATGTCTTCTTTTGCCCCGCCAGGTGTGGCCACGAGCGTGGGGCTGCGACTGCCCGCACACAAGTAAAGGGGTACAAAAAGGGACCCCTACTTTTGTACACCGACAATGCGTGGTGGACAGGTCACACATGTCCCGTCGAGCCTCTATGGCGGACTGCTCGCACACGTCCTGTCGAGCCTGCACGGCAAACTTCTCACAGTTGTCTCGTCTAATCAAACACCTAAACGCACGCCACCGACTATGGTTAAATTTTGGCACAAAATACAAAGGGGACCAATGAACAAGGACTCAGGTAGTACTCTCCAATGAAAATAGGGATGCATGGACACACTTAAATGGTTACAGAAAGACACACGGTTCAAAAATACAATTGTTTAGGATAATAATGTGTCAGTTATTCATTCCAAAAGGGCTACACTGGCTATTAATGTGTGCGCCTTGTCTAAAATTGGATGATTTTTTTACCAAAGGCATATATGTGTCATGTCATGAAAGCATGCCAAGTTTCATGATTTTTGGGTGAGTTTAGGATTTACAGGAATTTAAAAACCAAGATTCTCAATGTTTCAGTCCGAGCCATGACGCCAAGGTGTTTGTAATTCATTCTCATTCCTTGAATGAGACCTCAACATGCACCCAACGACACATGTACAATTTTTCAACCGATTTTGGTGCACTGGAGCATATGCTTGTAGTTCAAATGTGAATTAGGAACATAAATGCCTAGAAAACTCAATTCATGTATAAAAGGCCAAAGGAACCCTGAATAATTTCAAATTTCAGCATGAATCTTTTGTTATTCATGTTGCATGTCGAAAAAATACAAGGTGAGAAGAGGGAGCGATTATCGTTTCTCCCACTATGGGGGGCACGTTCCGTGCGAAACCATGAGACTTCTTGAGAGAAGCTCCAGTTTGTATGAGGCTTGTAATAAAGCTTGCCCCAATTGGACAAGATTTTTACCACGACATATATGTGCCATGTCATGACACCATGCCAGGTTTCATGATTTTCTGGTGAGTTTTGGATTTACGGGGATCTAAAAACCTATATTCCCAATGTTTGTGGCTGAGCCAGGACACCAAGACGGTTGTAATTCATTCCCATTCCTTGCATGAGACCTAAACATGCACCCAAGGACACATGTACGATTTTCAAGCCATTTTCGTGCACTGGAGCATGTATTTATCGTTTAGATTTGAATTATGGACATTAAATGCCTAGAAAACTCAATTAATGTATAAAAAGGCCAAATGAAACCTGAATAATTTCAAATTTTAGAACGAATCTCCTGTTGTTCCATGTTGCCTATAGAAAAAATACAAGGCGAGAACAGGCGGCGATTATCATTTCGCCCACTAGGGGGGCACGTTCCATATCGGAACCATGTGGATTCCTGCGAGAAGCTCCAGTTTGTAAGAGGCTTGTAATAAAGCTTTCCCCAAATTGTACCATTTTTTACCACGACATATATGTGCGATGTCGTGACACCATGCCAGGTTTCATGATTTTTGGGTGAGTTTTGGATCTAGGGGATTTTAAAACCTAGATTCCCAATGTTTGAGGCTGAGCCAGGACACTGAGACGGTTATAATTCATTCCCATTCCTTGCATGGGACCTAAACATGCACCCAAGGACACATGTACAATTTTTCTAGCCATTTTGGTGCACTAGAGCATGTACTTGTCGTTTATTCGAATTATGGACATTAAATGCCTAGAAAACTCAATTGATGTATAAAAAGGCCAAACGATGTAGGTGCAACAAACCTTGGCGTGTGTTACCTGGACCGTACACAGACACAAGGGGCAAGGCTGCGGCAACAAGATAAGATAAAGATGAAGAGATAGCTCTTTGAGAGATCAACGGGCAGATCGAGAAGACCAAGACAAGACAAAAGAGCAAGTCATATCGAGGCCTCACGAATGAAAAGTCCCAAGATTTCCCCACAGGATTGCCGGGGCTGCCAAGGGCGAGCCGCCTCGCCAAGACTCTATCGGTCCACCGCACGGCGAAGCAAGTCACTTATTAGTGCGGTGTCAAGCCCCAAGTGATTATGTGGCTATCATTTGGCAAGTGCAGCCATTTGGGAAGAAGATTCACCCTGCATGACACCCGTCGGAAGGCGTGTCACACGGGCAGACAAGAGGGTGGTTGAGCCGCGCAGCAGGCTTGCCAGGCTTCATCCTCAACGTGACACCTAGCAGTGCATTTAATGCACTTTGTCCTAACTTCCAGAGTTAGGTATGATAACATAGTTGGCAATCTAATCAGTGTATAATGAGTGATTTGCCATTTTGGTAAACCCTTATCCTATGGAAGGACGGCCATGGCGACCTAGAATAGGATTCGGACCCTTGTACACTCTTACGCGCATAGCTGCTCTCCCCGAGGCGACCATGCCGGGGTTGAGCGCTGCGGGTTCACCACGGTCCTCCATCCAATCCACCAAAGCAGGAGTAGGTTTTTATGCTTCGCAACGGCCCGAACCTGGGTAAAAACCACCCGCTTCACCATTGTCGTGCTACACTATGGTCTCCGCTCTTTGTGCAACGTGACATTCCCCCTTGCCGAACCACAAAGGGGCCGATGGCCCCATAGGTGATCATATTCTGCCACGACATCCTTGGCGCGCTAGGTATGGGGGAAGCACTTGCGCGAACCCGAGGTCGGAAACAGCACATCAATCTTCATCATCATCTACCTCATCGACGGCTTCATCATCCATTGCGCCCAAGAAAAAATCCGGTGCAACAGCTCACCCTTCCACCTCAAAGGCCCCGTCGCATGCAGCGACCGATACTTTGGGGGCGCCGGTGGCGTTGGGGGATGCGGACGCCGCGCGGAATGTGACTGGCACGGGCTGCTCCGTCACCATTCCCCTGTGACCGAAGAAGGAGCAGGAGGCGCCGGAGGAGGACAACATCAGCAGCTCCCTACCGGCTATGCTCCACAAGATGCGGGTGGGGAGCACATTCAATCTCCACCCCTCCACCTCACTGGCAGACGCAACCGGAACGATGGTGCCCGCTCTGGCGTGAATCATAACCCCTTAGCTGCCCCTGCTATGGGCGCGGCTATGGGGCACACGCCTTCCCCAACGCAAGATAACCAAGACGAAGCGCCGAACGGGGTCGTCAACCCCCGATACGTCTCCAATGTATCTATAATTTTTGATTGTTCCATGCTGTTATATTATCAATCTTGGATGCTTTATAATAATTTTATAGTCATTTTATATCATTTTTGGTACAAACTTATTGACATAGTGCCAATTACCAGTTGTTGTTTTCCATGTTTTTTACATCGCAGAAAATCAATATCAAACAGAGTCCAAATGCCAGGAAACTTTACGGAGATTTTTTTGGACCATAAGGAACATAATGGGCCCTGGCTATGCCTGGGGGGTTGTGCCCAGCTCGGGTGTCCCCCGGACCACCTCTTTTCTCTATAAATACTCCAATATTCCCAAAACCCTAGGGAATCGACGAATATTCATCTAGCCTTCGCATAGTCCAGAACCACCAGATCAAATCTAGACACCATCTCAGATGGGAATCACCACCTCCATTTGTGCCTCTCCGATGATGCGTGAGTAGTTCTTTGTAGACCTTCAGGTCCCTAGTTAGTAGCTAGATGGCTTCCTCTCTCTCTCTCTCTTTATTCTCAATACAATGGTCTCTTGGAGATCCATATGATGTAACTCTTTTGCGGTGTGTTTGTTGGGATCCGATGAACTTTGAGTTTATGATCAGATCTATCTTTTTATATCCATGAAAGTATTTGAGTTTCTTTGATCTCTTTTATGCATGATTGCTTATAGCCTCGTTTTTCTTCTCCGATATTTGAGTTTTATTTGGCCAACTTGATCAATTTATCTTGCAAGGGGAAGAGGTGCTTGCGGGATTCCTTGATTAGGGGGTCCCCGGGCGTCCGGGCTATGTGACATGGGCCGGACTGGGGGGCCGTTAAGAAACAAGAAAGAAGGCTTCCCCCCGTGTCCGGACGGGACTCTCCTTGGCGTGGAAGGCAAGCTTGGCGTTCGGATATGAAGATTCCTTTCTCTGTAAGCCAATTCTGTACAACCCTAGGCCCTCCGGTGTCTATATAAACCGGAGGGTTTAGTCCGTAGGGGCAATCACGATAATGCAGGCTAGACATCTAGGGTTTAGCCAGTACCATCTCCGGGTAGATCAACTATTGTAACCCATATACTCATCAAAGTCAATAAAGCAGGAAGTACGGTATTACCTCCATCAAGAGGGCCCGAACCTGGGTAATCATCGTGTCACCTTCCTCATGTTACCTTCGATCCTCAGACGCATAGTTCGGGACCCCCTACCCGAGATCGACCAGTTTTAACACCGACATTGTTGCTTTGATTGAGATATCCTCTCTGTTTTAACACCGATGCCGTTTTGGAGGAGACTTTCCTCCCCAGCCAAATATTCGTATTCGGCGGCTTCACACTACATGCCAACTCGATTCGCCACCTTTAGCAGATCGACAACTACGCCCCTGGTAATCAGATCAGTTTCGGGAACCTAAACTACGTCGCTGATATCCGAGGAGACCTGATCTTCGAAGGATTCACGGCCGCGACCACCGGTCCGGCCTTAGATCCAGAGTGGACCACCGGGTCCGAAGACGGGAATTTAGATCCCGCTGGACTCCCTACAATTATGGAACTCGCTACCGGAGATCCGGAGGGGACGGTGTCATCAGCAAGCCCAAAGATGAACCGAACTCCCCCTGTCTCTAAAGTCAAGCGAGGTCCGCAACAAGCGAGCACGGCCAGGAGGACCTCTCGCTTCTCTGTCCAAACCTCGCCCCTAAACGAGGATCTGGACTTAATGCGATCCCTCTCCATTGTAGAGGAATCTCTTCCGAATTATGCCCAGCCTTGACTAAGGGCTGAGAGCAGGGAATTTTATGTCCCACCCACCACCCGCTTCATAGCCACTATCGAAGATCTAACCTACATGCTGGACTATGCCTCCGAAGATATCGATGGTATGGATGACGATGCTGAAGACGATCAATGCCAAAACCTTCCGTTTACCGGACGTTGGATGGCCACCTCCACATACAACCTATATATGGTGGATACACCCAAAGAGGATGACGATGACAGCAAGAAGGATCCAGTTGAGGACAAGCCTGCCGAAGCCCCTCCAAAGCATCAACATCAGCGGTGCCACTCAAAATCACGTCGCAAGAAAGATAGTAACACTGGCACCTAAGACAATAACACTCTGGAGAACGCCGAAGACCCCGAAGCCCCTGTCGAGCCAACATCCGAATTGGATGATTGGAAGGATGGGCAAGTTAACCCCGATGATCCAATCGGGAATGAAGACTCAGAAGATTGTAACTACCTAACGATCTTTGAAGAGGATGCGAGCCTCGGCGACGAAGACTTTATGTTGCTAGAGGAACCCCTCGAGCAAGAGCGCTTTAAGCACAGGCTAATAGCAACTGCAAGAAGCCGGAAAAAGAAGCAGCAGCATGTTCAATCTAACCAGGATTTACTCAATGACGGGTGGACTAATGTCCTGGCAGCCGAGGAATATGGCCTTGAACGCTCCAACTAAGATTTATCCGAAGCTCAAGCTACTACCTCAATTCGACAACGAGGAATTTGAGACCATACCGCCAAAGCATAAAACTGCTGACGAGCCTGACCGACCGCCACGTGGACGGGATAGACCGGCTACTCATACCGAACACCAGCCCATGCCACCCCACCATCGGGGCAAGGAGGCAACATCCCCGGGCTATACCTACGACTTATGCATGGACCTGGACAGTAGAGCCGGTCTAATAAGATCAATCTGTGCATCGAGGGGGCTTGCTCCAACGTGCGAGGACGGCCATCAGATCTGGCGTGACAGACACAACCTCACATGGGCCGAAAACCGCATACGGCCTTCGTCCGAACTACCGCGCTATAGCGCCCGATACAGAGGCATCACACACCTCCCATGCTTCACTGATGAAGTAATGGAACATTAGTTCCCAGAAGGGCTTAAACTCGTCAACATTGAATCATAAGATGGTATGATAGATCCCGAACTATGGATCGAAGACTTTCTTCTCCATATCCACATGGCACGTGATGATGATCTCCATGCCATCAAATACCTCCTGCTCAAATTAAAGGGACCATCTCGGCACTGGCTAAACAGCCTCCCAGAGAACTCTATCGGCAATTGGGAATACTTGGAAAATGCCTTTAGAGACAACTTACAAGGTACCTATGTTCGGCCTCCAGACACCAATGACCTTACCCACATAGTCCAGCAACCCAGAGAATCAGCCCTGAAACTCTGGACCAAGTTCTTAATTAAAAAGAACCAAATTGTGGATTGTCCGGATGCTGAAGCCCTCGCGGCCTTTAAGCACAGCGTCCGAGATGAGTGGCTCGCCCGACACCTTGGCTAAGAAAAGAGAAAGTCCATGGCAGCCCTTACCGCACTTATGACCCGCTTTTGTGCGGGAGAAGATAGCTAGCTAGCTCGTAGAAGCAATAGCACGAGCGACACTGGCACCTCCAAAGCCAGGGATGGCAATGGTAAGCCATGACACAACAAGCACAAACTTCGAAACAAGAACCAAGATGCCGAAGAAACAACGATTAACGCCAGATTCAGTGGCTCTAAACCCGGTCAACGGAACAAGCCATTCAAAGGAAACAGAGATGGTCCATCTAGTTTGGACAGAATAATCGATCGGCCTTGCCAGATTCATGGCACCCCCGATAAGCCTGCCAATCACACCAACATAAATTGTTGGGTCTTCAAATAGGCCGGCAAGCTCAATGCCGAACACAAGGGGAAAGGGCCGCCCAGCGAGGACGACGATGAAGAGCCTCGCCTACAGAACACAGGGGACAGAAGAATTCCCCCCCCCCCAAGGTCAAAATAGTGAACATGATCTACGTCACTCATATCCCCATGCGCGCGTTAAGGGACATCTATACCTTAGAGCCAGTCGCCCCGAAATTTAATCCATGGTTAGCCCGCCCGATCACCTTCGATTGCAGAGACCATCCGACCAGTATCATGGGGGTTCGGCTGCATTGGTCCTAGATCCAATTATTGATGGATTCCACCTCACAGAGTCCTCATGGATGGCGGCAGCAGTCTCAATCTGCTTTATCAGGACACCGTCCGTAAAATGGGCATTGATCCATCAAGAATCAAGCCCACTAAAACCACCTTTAAAGGGGTAATACCTGGCGTAGAGGCCTCTTGCACAGGATCCATAACGATGGAATTCGTATTCGGCTCACCGGATAACTTCCGAAGCGAAGACCTAATCTTCAACATCGTCCCGTTCCACAGTGGCTATAATGCACTACTCAGACGAACCGCTTTCGCCCGTTTCTATGTAGTCCTGCACTACGCCTATTTAAAGCTCAAGATGCCTGGACCATGTGGTGTTATAACAGTCAATGGAAACATGGAGCGCTCCCTCCGTACAGAGGAGCATAACGTGGCCCTCGCAGCCGAGCTACAGGGTGGCCTCGCTAGGCCGAAAACTACATTGGCAGTTAAGCCCCGGGACACTGTTAAAAGAGTCTGCTCTACCCCGCAGAATGACAGTCCGGCTCATCTAGAGCTAGATTAGCAATTCGGCCTCCACCAAAACCCCAGCCTAACAGCGCATACGTACCACGCACACATAACTACGCGTTAAAAATACCATGGGAAAGGATGGAGGCATGCTAAACATAGGGTCCATGATACGGCTAGACCCTATCCGGACCTACATATTGCTCCACTGTCACGCCCAATATGTGACTCTATCCTAAAGGAACTCAAAGGTCCCACCAAGGATAGAACCTCATATCGGAGACACCTTTGCAAGGTGGATATCATTACATCATATCATTACATAATAGATGGGGATACATACAGAAGACATACAATGCCACACGAGTACATCAACATCATACATGACAACAACATCCGACTACGGATGAAACACAAACAGAAACTCAAACGACATCCACCCTGCTAGCCCAGGCTGCCGACCAGGAACCTAACCCAAGATCGACGAAGAAGAAAAAGAACTCCAAGACAAGCAAACATCGCTCACCTGTACCTGCAACTGTTGGTGTAGTAATCTGTGAGCCATGAGGACTCAGTAATCCCATTACCATGGGTATGAAGACTAGCAAAGCTTAATGGGCAGGAAAGGGGTATGGTGGTGAGGTTGCAGCAGCAGTTAAGCAAAGCATGGTGGCTGACTTACGAGTACAAGAGTAAGATGAGAAACTACGGAAACAGTCACAAACTAGTAAAGATCAATAAGTGATCCTGAACTACTTATGTTCAAACATAACCCAACTGTGTTCTCCTCCCGAACATCCCCGAAAAGAGATAGTCACGGCTACGCACGCGGTTGGTGTATCTTAATTGAGTTTACTTCAAGTCCTCTACAACCGGATATTAACAAATTCCAATCTGCCACATAACCGCGGGAACAACTCTCAAAATTTTAAACCCTTCAAGGGTGTCCCAAATTAGCCCATGACAAGCTCACGATCCGCGGAGACAATCCTCCATCATGGGACCCTCCGATCAAACTCAGAATCCCGGTGCACAAGACATTTCGACAAGGGTAAAACAAGTCCAACAAGACCTCCCGATGCACCGACCTAGCCTGATAGGAGTTACGCGTATCTCATTCTCTCGGTACACTGGATGGCACAAGCTATGAGCAAAACCAGCCCTCGTGTTTCCCCGAGGTAGCCCCATAGGCTGCCCGTTTGGGACCAACACCATGAGCATTGGCCTCCTTGCTATGTAGAAAAATCCTCGGGTTCATGACGCCCTATGCCAATTTATTATTTAGTTCAAGTATTATTATGGGAAATATTAAAACCAATGTTGGGCCTTGCTAGAAGAGTTTTATTCGAAGTGAACTATCAAGAGGGACCCATAACCCTCATAGTGTTAGGGACGCAATATCAAGGAACATAACACCGGTATGACAGAAACTAGGGTGGCAAGAGTGTAACAAAATACCAGGCAAAAAGCCGAGCCTTCCACCGTTTACCAAGTATATATGTGCATTAATTAAATAAGATATATTGTGATGTCCCATGATATCCATGTCCCAACATGGAACAACCTGCAATTGCACCTGCAACTATCAACGCTATAAGAGGGGCTGAGCAAAGCATTAACATAGCCAAACAACGGTTTTCTAGGAACGGTGAAAAGGTTAGATGCTATCATGGCGATTTGGGAGGCTTGATAAACAAGTGGTAGGTAGCGCAACATAGCGATAGCATCTAGACAACTAGTATAGCAAAGATAGTAGTGAGATCCAAGGTGACGGTCATCTTTCCTGAAATCCCGCTAGGAAGAAGGAGTCCATGAAGAAGACGATCCCACATAGTCGAACGAATCCTCACAATCGCAACAAACCAGGAACTATCGAGAAGCAGCACAACCCGAAATAAGCAAACAACATGGTAAACACACAACACATAAGCATGGCATGATGCTCAACCAAGTATGAGGCATGACAAGTCTATATAATACTACTCATGGCAAGAGATGATGCATACAAGAACAACACAACAAAGCAAGTTTAAATGAGGCCGGGAACAACATATAACAATTCTGGTAAGTCCTCATATGCAAATTTCGAAATTGGTACTGATCTGAATAACACATTATGTTGAAGTGGTTAAACAGCATGTTAAAGTGCACCAAGATGATCTACGTGGTTTACTAGTCAAGATACATATAAAGTTCGTTTAATTCGGAGCTATGGCCTAGAAGATATGAGCAAAACAAGTCAAACATGGCATTGCTTCAAAATGCAAGCAAAACAACATCACAAACACTCCAAAACATGGATGCAACAAGGCATGATGAAACTACATGCAAAACCAACCAAGTTTCATATAGAGCATGCTTAAAACGGAGCAACGGTTCAACACATACACTCAATACAAGTTTCAAACACAAACTGCCCATAACAGCAACTAATCACTTTGCAATCAAGGAAACAACGTGCTACAGGAATCATATGGACACAAACTTGATATGAACTTCATATACACACAACATGCATCAAATAACATTAAGGTTCAGGTTCATAGGCATCAAGATTAATCCAAGATGATCAATGCAAAAAGCAACATGATAACATGGATTATGACTTAGTGAAAAATAGGGCATATGCATGAGCAAAGATAACATGTTGACATGTTGGAGGCATGAAACAATGAGGCTACAGTGTAATATCATGGCAAAAAAGCATGGCATTAATGTACAGGTTAAACATGGCAAAACATGATTACTAAGCATCTCCATATGAGCCCTAGATGAATGGCAATCAACCTGACAAGATGCAACATGACATAAGCTGATTCTCAATCTTAGAGGAAATCTGGGAATGCAAAACAATAACATTATGATAATGACTTAGGAGGCACATAACAGCAAGCATATCAACTTTAATAAATATACAAAATACATGGACATGTAGTAGACATGATATACTTCAACTTAGTCCATGGGCACAAGTTCATATGATGCATTGAGTAATCACTATGATGCTTGCAATAAGGAACACATTGTTAATAGGATGACAGATTTAGCATGATGGCAACTTGAGAGCAAGAAAGAGACAATCTACAGAAAGTTATATGGCAACCAACGAAATGGCATCAAAGTACACATAACAAAGAGCAAATAACATCAAGGCATCATAACCATAAGACTTATGGACTAGTGGGGACCATAAAGACAAGTTTGAATGTTGTAAAAGTTTCAGCAAGTGTAAAATAGTAACATCAGCATAGCATGTTTGCAACCTTGGAATAGAGGTCATATGAAGCCCAAGATTATCCAAATTGGCATGTGTACAAAGTTCTCATAGCATACTTCAAATCATGTAATTGTAGCATCTCCAAAAGAGGCCTAGATTAACCAATAACAAGCTCACAACATGGCATCATGAAGTTAACAGAAAACTGGAACATCATTTAGGCATGTTCATGGCAATGAAAACATATGCTAAAGGACATATATGAGGCATCAAAAGGCATGGCATGGGATAGCATAACATCGACATCAAAACATGTCAACTAGGCACCTCTAGATTATGCACGGAATTGGTGGTAGCATTAAGTTAACATGGCAACATCAAGTAACAGCTATACACTTAGCAAAAATCACTAAGTCACAACAAACATCAAGTAGCAGACTTTGCAAGCTTGTGCTAGTCACCACAAGGCACATAAAAATACATGGATTGCACCACTGTAAAGATGTCATGAAGATGGTCCTAAAACATGTTGATACTACGCACAAAAGATGAACACATAAAATGCTATGAAAAAGACAAATCAGCATGTTATGACATCAGTAGTTTATATCGCTTAGCACTTTTCCAATGATGATTAAGGCATCAATATGGACAGCAACATGCATGCAAATGAAACTAGCATGTAGAGCACTCATAGATGAACATTTTGATATATCATACACTCAAAACGGAGCAACATGCATGAATTTATGCCATGATGAACAAGCACACATAATGTTGGAATCTGGGGACTTGGCAGAAATTATACCCTCCAAAAAAGTCAACGCAGGACGAGGAGCTCTAGGATGGAGGGATTCGGGTGCGGGGAGGCCGTTTGGATAGGGGTGTTGGTGGATCTGATCCACCTTCCGGGTGGATCCAACCGATGAGCTCCGGCGAGGTGGCGGCGACAGCGATGAGGCAGCGATACGACGCGGAGCGGCGCGGAGGCGGTGGAACGCGCTGGCTGGCGTGGGAGGCATGGCGGGGCGGCACACGGCGGGCGGTGGGGCGGCAGCACGCGGTGCGACGGTGGGGAGCGGGAGGCGCAGCGTTGTGCGCGGCGGTGGTGGTCGGCGGCGAGCGGGCGCGGGAGGAGCGGGGCGGAGCGGCCCGGATGCGGCCCGGCCTCAGGCCGCGGCGGGGCGTGGGCGGAGCGGTTGGCCGGGCCACGTGTGTGATGGCCTGGCTTATTAGGGATGATAGACTACTGATATCAACAAGGAATTCCTTCTTTTCCGGGAGCCCATTCGGACAGAACTCCAAAGTTAAGCGTGCTCAGCTTGGAGTAGTGTTAGGATGGGTGACCGACCGGGAAGTTGCTCCTGGGTGCGCACAAGTGAGGACAAAGTGCGCAGAAAAGACTAGTATTGATCTGTGGGGCCAGTTTAGATCCCGCCAGGAGTAACGACCATCGGCGGGTGTGTCCGGGATGTTACAAGTTGGTATCAGAGCCGACCCTCGCAGTTGCACGGATGTTTGAGGACAGGTGCGCGGTCATGTTGTTCATGACGTTTGTGACCCGTCGTGGCACCCGGCATGGCACATGTATCGGACTAGATGCACAGACGTATGTGCCAAGAGGGAACGTTCCTGTGGCCCGAGAAGGACGTCGGTTCCTCTAAGTGGGGGTGTATGTGATGGCCTGGCTTATTAGGGATGATAGACTACTCATATCAATAAGGAATTCCTTCTTTTCCGGGAGCCCATTCGGACAGAACTCCAAATTTAAGCGTGCTCAGCTTGGAGTAGTGTCAGGATGGGTGACCGACCGGGAAGTTGCTCCCGGGTGCGCACGAGTGAGGACAAAGTGCGCAGAAAAGACTAGTATTGATCTGTGGGGCCAGTCTAGATCCCTCCAGGAGTAACGACCACCGGCGGGTGTGTCCGAGGCGTTACAACATGGCAGGTCGGGATTGGGTGAGGAGGGGCAGCAGACATGTCCGGCGGCGGAATGGACATGTCTGGCGCGCGGAGGAGGAAGATGCTAGGGTTTGGATCCGAAATTTTGGAGGGGAGGCTTATTTATAGGTAGAGGGAGCTAGGAGACACTACAAAAAAAGAAGCATCCGTAACATTTTGGGCCTAATGAAATTTTTATCTGTCATACTTATGACATTTCTAAGACTAGTATCATCATAGATGTGGAGGGGTCCTACTTCTATGACAAAAAATCATGACAGAAAATGGGCTTTTCATCCTGGGCGGGCCGGAGACGCAACTGCATGATATTATTTGGGCTGTCCATGACGGAAAAAATCATGGTAGAAGCGAGGGCGTGGAAAATATCGAGGTGTTCCAGGTTACGGTGGGTGGTCGGGGCCGAGCGATGCGCATTTCTCTTGTACACGCACGCGCGTGGGTGCGAGGCGTTGGGCTCTAACTGAACCCGAGTGATTGCACTGCAGGCTACGCATCACTGAACCCGAGCAATCGATCGATGGCTATTTACTGAACCCGATCGAGCTATTCCTTCGCTACTGCTGCTAACTGAAGCCGATCAATGCTGCCTCTGGATGAACAGTGAGCGTTGCTGGGGGGCGGGGTTGGATGAATAGTTCCTGGTGGGGGTGGATGAACAGGACCCCGTGGAGGGCACGGTGAACAGGACCACCCCGTGGAGGGTTGGATGAACAGTAGACAGTGGAGGGCTGGATGAATAGTAGCCCGTGGAGGGGTGGTTTAACAGGAGCCCGTGGAGAGGGCTGGTTGAATCGTAGCCGGTGGAGTAGCGCGTGGTGGAGGCTGGATGAACAGGAGCCCGTGGATGAACAGTCGCAGGTGGAGGCTGGAGGAGGTCGACGGTGGATGAACAGTAGCCCGTGGAGGCTGGAGGGGGTCGACGGTGGAGATGAAAAGTATCCCGTGGAGTCTCGTTTTGCGGTACGCCACACCCCTCCCGATGAACAGGACCCCC
Organism: Triticum urartu; assembly: GCF_003073215.2. Lineage (NCBI taxonomy): Eukaryota > Viridiplantae > Streptophyta > Magnoliopsida > Poales > Poaceae > Triticum > Triticum urartu. The sequence goes on from NC_053023.1 coordinate 348,520,152, forward strand.
GTTTCGATCGTAGCACTCCAACACAAGTCCGTTTCCTCCGTTTTGCGGTACGTCACACCCCTCTCGATCAACAGGACCCCCGTTTCGACCATAGGAGGTCTCTTTCCTCCGTTTTGTAGTACGCCAGACCCCTCCCGATGAACAAGATCCTGTTTCAGCCGTGGCCGGTCGAACACAAGGCCGTTTCCTCTGTTCTGTGGTACGCCAAGCCTCATTTCCATCAGCTGTTCCATCCAAGCCCTCCCGATGAACACGGCAACGCATTCCGTTCCGACCCAGCCGGTTGGCTCCCCATGAACACGACGACGACGCAGTTTCTCCGTTCTGACCCAGCCATGTACACGAGCCCTGGTCGTACGTATGCGCGAGTAGGTGTTTGAGACCCTGCCCATATGTATGTACGTGGCCTTGTTTTCTTTCTTGCACACTCGCCGCTTTACGTACATATACATGCTACGTGCGCGCCTCTACTGCGACACGTGCCGCCTCTACATCGACCAGTATGTATGTACCAGTTCGCGACCAGAATGACAACGCTACGTACGCCTCGACCAGGTGGGTCCCGACTGTCAGGCATTTCCTTGTGTGTGAAGATGTAGCTGGTGGGTCCTAGCTGTCAGGGGGGCGAATTGTTTTTTTTACCCGGACACACTTCCTTGCGTGCGAAGATGTAGCACGTAGGTCCCAGCAGTCAGGGGGAAACCATTTTTTCGCGAAATACAGTTGCCCGTCCGGTGGGTTCCTGCTGTCAGGTGGACGAATAATTATTTTGTGCGTAATAAGGAGGCACTTCCTTGCTGCGGCCGTGGACCCAGCTGTCAGCCTCTCCACGTACAGTCTACGTCTGATGGAAGCCGTTCCTGGACCACGTTGACCACGCCATGCCGAGAGCACCAGGGTAGTGGACGACGGTGAGGCCTAGGAAGGGGACCACGCGGAGTCGGGGAAGACGCGACAGTGGAAGCCCGCGGGGAGAGGAGTACGAGTGTTCACTAGTTCGGCTGCGGTGTGAGGCTACTGTCGCCGCAGGACCTGGCCAGCGGTGGGAATAGTAGGGGCGGTGAGGCCTCCACGGCAGCATAGCCGGCCATAGGAGGCAGGAGCATGCGGCACGACCGGTGCTGCATTGGGTGACTTGAGCAAGAACACCATAGGTTGAAGAAGCACTATGGCCGTTGAAAGGACATCGTACGGTCACTGGAGCTAGAATCGTTCATATTGCTAAGTTGAAAACGCACTCCGTTCCCGTCAACTTAGTAGGCCCACAAGTCAGCCACCCACCAAGGTGGGTCCCAACTAGCAGGGGGAGTATTCATTTTTTGGTGCGTAATAAGGAGGCACTTCCGGTGGGTCCGAGCTGACAGCGGGAGGAACGTTTTTTTCGTGAAATACGGTGGCCCGTCCGATGGGTCCCAATAGTCAGGGGGGAAACATTTTTTCACCAAATACGGTGGCCCGTCCGGTGGGTCCCTGCTGTCAGGTGGAGGAATAATTATTTTACGCGTAATAAGGAGGCACTTCCTTGCGGCTGCCGTGGACCCAGTTGTCAGCCTCTCCATGTATAGTACTCTTCCGATGGAAGTCGTTCCTTGACCACGTTGACCATGCCACAACGAGAGCACCAGGGTGGTGGACAACGGCGAGGCCTAGGAAGGGGACGACGCGGAGTTGGGGAAGACGCGGCAGTGGATGCCCACGCGTAGAGGAGTATGAGGGTTCACTGGTTCGCTGCGGTGTGAGGCTGCCGTCACTACAGAATAACAGGGTGTGTGGGTGAGTAGAGGGATGGCCTAGCCAGCGGTGGGAGTAGTAGGGGATGTGAGGCCTCCGCCGCATCGCAGCCGGCCACGGGAGGCAGGAGCACGAGGAACGATCGGCGCTCCTTTGGGCGGCTGGAGCAAGAAGACCAGAGGTTGAAGAAGCACTACGGCCGTTGGATGGACATTGTATGGTTACTGGCGCTAGAATCATGGATATTGACTAAGTTGACAAAGCCCTCCGTCCCCGTCAACTTAGTAGGCCCACAAGTCAGCCTGCCACTATATTGGGTCCCAGCTAGCAGGGGGAGTATTCATTTGTTTGTGTGTAATAAGGACGCACTTCCTTGTGTGAGAAGATATAGCTGGTGGGTCCAAGCTATCAGCGGCGCTAACGTTTTTTTCGTGAAATACAGAGGCCCTTTCAGTGGGTCCTAGATGTCAGGTGGAGGAATCATTATTTTGCATGTAATAAGGGGGCATTTCGTTGCGTGCGGCCGTGGACCCAGCTGTCAGCCTCTCCACGTACAGTCCACTTCAGATGCATGTCGGTTGTTGACCATGTTGACCAAGCCGCGCCGAGAGCACCAGGGCGGTGGACGACGGCGAGGCCTAGGAAGGGAACCACACGGAGGCAGGGAAGACTCGCGGTTGTTTTCCATGCGGAGGGGAGTACGACTGTAAGAGAGTTTACTGGTTCTTCTGCCGTCGCCGGAGAATAACAACAGGTGTGGGTGAGTAGAGGGATGGCTAGGCCAACAATGGGTGTAAGGTGGGGCGGTGAGGCCTGCGCGGCAGCACAACCGGTCGCGGGGAGGAGAGAGCAGGCGGTCCCGCCAGCACTTGTTTGAGCGGCTGGAGCAGGAAGAGCAGAGATTGAAGAAGCACGACGGCCGTTGGATGGACATCCATGTGACGCCCCAAGACCGGAGCTTCAAATGCCTTCCATGTTTTTTTGAGTTTCGCCGTGTATTTAATTTGCTCTCTTGCATTGCATCATGTCATCATGCCATCATATCATTAATTTTATAACTCTTCTAAATAAATTGTGTGGATCTTCGATCCATTTAAATCGAGGGAGTTCACATGGTGAAATTCTCTTTATAACATATAAAAGTATTCTACTATTATTTGGGAGCTATATTCAAAATTCCATTATTTTGGAATCACCCATGAACCTACATGCATATTAAATCCCTTTTCCTTTTTCTTCTTCAAGTTTTGACTCTCTAGCCTTGCCAATAATTGTTTTACCACTTTCCGGAGCTCTACCAAAATTCCCAACATTTTTGGACCTATCGAATACCGACTTCCTTCTCACACTCTTTTGAATTAAATTCAAATGAGTTTGAATTCAAACTTCACACGTGTGATCTTTCCTATTTTCTCGAAACAAGCTCACTTTTATGAGTCCGGGGAAATTAACCTCCCGCGCAAATTCTATCCCTAACACTTCCTTTATTCTCCTTTTCTTTGATATTTTTCTGTTTTGGGAGAGAAAAGGAGAAGATTGAGGGAGAGAGAGGGAGAGCCCAACCAGCCCATTTGGGGTCTCCAGCAAGAAGCAGCAACTGGGCCGCCTCTAAGGCCCATCCACTCCACCAGCTCTAACCCTAGCGCTCCCTTGCTCGATTCCCTTCTCCTCGTTCCTCCTCCCACCGCCTCACACACTCTGCACCGCATCGCCAGGGAGAGGAGCTCCCCAGCACGCGCGCACCCCTCTCTTCCATCGCCCCCGCTCCAGTCCCTCGTTGTCGCCTCTCCTTCTCCGTGGCCCGCTGCCTTGGCCTTGCCAACCTCGCCGAGACACCGCCACCACTCGTGCTTGAGGGCCCTGCCTCTATCTCCGGTTGTCACCAGCGAGCAACATCACCGGAGCCATGCTCCCAGAGCCACCTTGAGCACCCCAGCGCCACACCTCACGGCCGGCAGCACCGCTGTACCACGCCGGCCTGCCCCGCCATCGCGACCCCGCGTCTCCGCCGGCTCCCGTCGCCCCTGCCTCGATGTCTGCTTCACCTCCCCGTGCTCTAGTCGTGCCAACATCCGGAGCTCCAAGTCCACCACCGGACCCTCTGAAGCTGCTCCCTTGCCTCAGCGACCTCCTCCAGTTGCGCGCCCCTGCTCCATTCTCCTCCTCGCTGCTGGTTCCACCCTTGTCGGAGTACGCGAGCAGCCACAGTTCAACCCCGATGCCCGCCATGGCCCTCCTCGCGCTGCTGCTCCATGTCTTCGTCCTCTGTCACGACCATCTCCTCCCCCAATGCCCTTGCGAAGGCTGTTGCTGCAAGACCACCACGACACCATCTCCGGAGCCCAAGTCCAAGGACTAACGCGTTCGGGTAACTCGTCAAGTACACCTTCATCAAGACCGATGCTTGGACAAGCACCGTTTGCGTGGATTACGTCAAGTACCACGACGACCGTCGAGACCGCCAAGTTCCACTACCGATGAACGTTTTGAAATCGCCAAGTCAAACTACATCGCAAAGACCATGTACAACTAGTGATCCCGTGGATGTCACCAAGTACCCCATCGGCAAGACCCTCGACGACCGACACATAGTACCACTACATTTGCCAAAGACCTGTGTAACGCAAGCGTCATGTTCAACTACCCTCTCGTGAACCACTACTTCTACTACCATGAACGACTACTTCCACTACATCACAGAACGACTACTTCCTCTACTTCCCTTGACGAACTCGAACCGTCCCGTTTGCATGCTTTGTAGGTATAACCTCCAGACGATGCCCATGAACGAATAAATGCATGTTGTATGAGATGCACCCTTGTTCGCCTTGAGTCCGAACTGTCGGTGCATGTTGCCCCTCTTTTGCCTTGCCGCCGACATGTGGGACACCCGGTATCTAGGATCACTCCCCGTCACTCTTGCACATTTCGCGTACCCACACTTGTTCCTTTGCACCAACATCTCAATTGAGTTGCCAGATCACCAGAATGTTGCCATGGTAACATTTTCGTTTCGCCGCCGTGGCACCCCTTTTCCTTCCACCATGGCGACAAATGCCTCCTATCTTATCCTGTCAACATTTCCATAAAACTTGCATAAACTTGCACATGTCATCCGCATCATGATAATAACATCAAGAATGTTTAAAATTGTTGTTTGCATTAAATTGCTAAATGCACATGAGGATTTACCGGAATTGTTGTTTGATGTTTCCGACCTCATTAAAAATGCGTAACTATGTTTTTTACTCATGCTTCACCTCTTGCCATGTTAATCAACATTTAATATTGTTGGGTACATAAACGGGAGAGAACTAAATAATCGAAAGTGGTGTTTCGTCAATATGCAACTTGTTGCATATTGAGCTCCACTTAACTTGTAGTTTTGTCAGTGCACTTTGCCATGCCATGCATATTTAAACCGGACATGCATCATACTTGGTTGTGCATCATGCCATGTTTATGCTTGGTTGTTTACTATGATGCTTGCTTCTTTCTGGGTTGCTTCACTCGTTACCTTCGACTTTCGATCCAGAGTTGTGAGGATCCGTTCGACTACGTCCGTTTGTCTTCTTCATGGACTCGTTCTTCTTCCTTGCGGGATTTCAGGCCAGATGACCATACCCTCGAAATCACTTCTATCTTTGCTCGCTAGTAGTTCGCTCTATCGCTATGTCGCGCTACCTACCACTTGCTATATCATGCCTCCTATATTGCCATGTCAAGCCTCTAACCCACCTTCCTAGCAAACCGTTGTTTGGCTAAGTTACCGCTTTTGCTCAGCCCCTCTTATAGCGTTGCTAGTTGCAGGTGAAGCGGATGTTTGTTCCATGTTGGAACATGGATATGTTGGGATATCACAATATCTCTTATTTTATTAATGCATATATATACTTGGTAAAGGGTGGAAGGCTCGGCCTTATGCCTGGTGTTTTGTTCCACTCTTGCCGCCCTAGTTTTCGTCATACCGGTGTTTTGTTCCTTGATTTTGCGTTCCTTATGTGGTTGGGTGTTATGGGAACCCCTTGACAGTTCTCTTTGAATAAAACTCCTCCAGCAAAGCCCAACTTTGGTTTTAACATTTGCCACCTAAGCCTTTTTCCCTCGGGTTGCCGGAGCCCAAGGGTCATCTTTATTTTACCCCCCAGGACAGTACTCCTCTGAGTGTTGGTCCAAACTCGAGCCCCTTGCAGCGCCACCTCGGGGAAACTGGAGGGTTGGTTTTAATTGTACGGACTGCTCATCCGGTGTGCCCTGAGAATGAGATATGTGCAACTTCTATCAGGATTTGTCGGCACATTCGGGCGGCTTTGCTGGTCTTGTTTTACCATTGTCGAAATGTCTTGTAACCGGAATTCCGAGTCTGATCGGGTCTTCCTGGGAGAAGGAATATCCTTCGTTGACCGTGAGAGCTTGTCATGGGCTAAATTGGGACACCCCTGCAGGGTTTGAACTTTTGAAAGCCGTGCCCGCGGTTATGTGGCAGATGGGAATTTGTTAATATCCGGTTGTAGAGAACTTGACACTTGACTTAACTAAAATGCATCAATCGCGTGTGTAGCCGTGATGGTCACTTTTTGGCGAAGTCCGGGAAGTGAACACAGTTCTTGTGTTATGTTTGACATAAGTAGTTTCAGGATCACTTCTTGATCACTTCTAGTTTCTCGACCATTGCCTTGCTTCTCTTCTCTCTCTTATTTGCGTATGTTAGCCACCATACATTCTTAGTGCTTGCTGGAGATCCACCTCATTATCCTATTCTACCATAAGCTTAAATAGTCTTGATCTCGCGGGTGTGAGATTGCTGAGTCCTCGTGACTCACAGATACTTCCAAATAGTTGCAGGTGCCGATGATACCAGTGCAGGTGACGGAACCGAGCTCAAGTGGGAGCTCAATGAAGATCTTGTTTGTTGTGTTGTTTCGTTTCCTGTTGATCAGTAGTGGAGCCCAGTTGGGATGATCGGGGATCTAGCATTTGTGGTTGTCTTCTTTTATTTTGGTTCCGTAGTTGGACCTTGATTGTATTTTGGATGTTGTATGTTTAACTTGTATTTGTGTGAAGTGGCGATTGTAAGCCAACTCTTTATCCCTTTCTTATTCAGTACATGGGATTGTGTGAAGATTACCGCTCTTGCGACAAACCTACCATGCGGCTATGCCTCTAAGTCGTGCCCCGACACGTGGGAGATATAGCCGCATTGTGGGTGTTACAAGTTGGTAATCAGAGCCATCCCCGACTTAGGAGTGTAACACCCCAGATGTAATTTACCTTATCTGTACTCCAACTCTTGCCATTTCCAGCCTAAGTTATTTTATTTTCCTCGGGTTCGGGTTTTTGTCTCTGTGTGTTGTTGCCTTTGTCTTGAATCTCATATCATGTCATCATGTGCATTGCATTTCCATACGTGTTCGTCTCATGCATCTGAGCATTTTCCCCGTTGTCCGTTTTGCATTCCGGCGCTCTTATCTCCTCCGGTGCCCCTTTCTACCTCTTTTCGTGTGTGGGGGTTAAACATTTCCGAATTGGACCAAGACTTGCCATGCGGCCTTGGTTTACTACCGGTAGACCGCCTGTCAAGTTTCGTGCCATTTGGACTTCGTTTGATACTCCAACGATTAACCGAGGGACCGAGAAGGCCTCGTTCATGTTGCAGCAAAACACCCTTCCAATTTGGCCCAAAACCCATCAAAACCTCTCCCATCGTCTAGAGCGTTCGATCGCGATCGCGTGGCCGAAAACCGCACTCAATTTGGAGCTTCCTAGCTCCCTCTACCTATAAAACAAGCCCCTCCTCCGAAATTCCGGATCCAAAACCACCCTAACCCTAAAATCCTGCTCGCGCCGCTGCCGGACATGTCCGCCGTCGCGCCGGACACCGCCCCGCGCCACTGAGGGCTCGACACGTGGCCGTCGCCACTACCTCCGCCGCCGGCCCGACGAGGCCCAGCTCGGGGCCCCCAAGCCCATCCGCGCGCCGCCGCCCACGCGGGTGCCCGAGGCCGCGCCGCCCGACGGTGCTTGCTCCGCCGTCCGCCGCCATTGCCGCTTTGCTCGGCCGGCCGCCATTGACGGCTGCCTCCGTCGCCTCGAACGCCGCCCCGCCGCGCTACCTCACCGACCCGTGCCGGCGTCGCCCCACCTCCGGCCACCTCCACTGCGGCGCCTCCTCTCCTCCAATTCCGGCGTCATCCCCATCTCCGGCGAACCTCGGAAGTCGCGCCCTGCTACAGTAACTCCGGCTGATCCAGATCTGGATCCACTTCGAGGGTTGACTTTTCCCCCGAAACCCTAGCTATTTTGCATACTTTGGCATGTCGTAACTCTGCATTCGTAGCTCCGATTTGTGTGTGTAGCATATCAAAATGTTCGCCTCGACGAGTACATCATTTTATCTCATTGCATGATTTTCATTTGAGCTCATCTTGATGCCCGAAATGCTGTTGTAAGAGGGCTATGTGATAAACTTGGCAGATCTGTTTCATCAAGTAGATATTTGTCATTTTTGCCATGATTAATGTGTGCATGCTATGCTCCTGAGTTCTACATGAGTTTTGTTATATGCCATGCCATCTTTACAGAGGTGCTTACCATGTATTTTTGTGATATGTGTGGTGACTAGCACAAGCTTGCAAAGTAGTGCAATCGGTAATGCTGATTTCAGGGACTTAGAATTTCACTAAGTCCTTGTTCTGATTTTGTCGTTATGCCATATGTTCATGTTGTTTCCTTGTGATTCGTGCCTTTTTTGAGGATGATCAGTAAGGATGATTTGTTAAAATTGTGGTGCTCTATCCAGCCATGTCTTTGTTTGCATTTATGGAGCAACCTAGCTTGAGTCAATCGAGCTCTACTTTTGCTATTTCGTGAATCCTGGCAGATTGTTGACTTGTTAGCGATTTTGCCAAGGATGTTGCTATTGATCCGTGCATGCTATGTTGATGTTCTTGCCATTTCTAGCTTCTATGACATGTATTCTTGATGGGTGTACGCTTATTTTGTCATGCCATGCTATGTAGTGAGTGCATCGAGCTCGTGAACATGCCTACTCGTTAACTAATTTGCATGCTCACATGCTTGCAATTGTATTTTCTGATCCCTTTTGGCTCAAGGTCACTAAGGGACTCTTCTTAAGTGCTTTGAGTAGCTTCATGCCATGCCTTGCTTTGCCATGTTAAGTTCCTGTAGCTTGTACTTTTCATGCTCTGAAGTGTGCTTCCTGATGATAAATTCCAGACTTGTGTCAATTTCACCAAGTCTGAAACCTGTTACCATTTGCATTTTTGCCATGCTTGTTTGAACCTGTTAATGGATGAATTAGCCGTAGCTCAGTGTTCATCTTTTGTCAAGCATCATGAGTGGATCCCTTCCATGTATTTTGTTGTTGCGTTTGAGTGCTTTAGCATATTTATCTTGTTGCATTTAGTTGGTCACTTGTTGTTTATCGCAGACCGGTGCCATATTTGTTTTGCTTGCCATTTCCAAACCGTGCATCCGATTCCGGTGATCTTTATATCGATTTCAACCGAAATCACCTCACCTTTCTAGTGGCACTCTTGGATTTCCATGTTGAGGCCAGGTTCAATCATTCCTTATCAAATCTTGCACATGCATCACATATCACATCCCGCATAGCATACCATGTGTGCATCATGTTGTTTGAGCATTGCACGTGGTTGATTGTGTTTCTTTTTGCTTGTTTGTCTTGTTTGGGTTGAGCCGGGAAACGAGTTCGCGAATGAGGAGCCCATTGAGTTTTCTTATGAGGATCAAGTCAAATCTGACAACTTTGCAGGCAAGATGATCATACCCTCGAAATCACTTCTATCTTTGCTTGCTAGATGCTCGCTCTTTTGCTATGCCTATGCTGCGATACCTACCACTTGCTTATCATGCCTCCCAAATTGCCATGTCAAACCTCTAACCCACCATGTCCTAGCAAACCGTTGATTGGCTATGTTACCGCTTTGCTCAGCCCCTCTTATAGCGTTGCTAGTTGCAGGTGAAGATTGGAGATCGTTCCTTGTTGGAACATTGTTTATTGTTGGGATATCACCATATTATCTTGTTATCTTAATGCACCTATATACTTGGTAAAGGTTGGAAGGCTCGGCCTTTTGCCTAGTATTTTGTTCCACTCTTGCCGCCCTAGTTTCCGTCATATCGGTGTTATGTTCCCGGATTTTGCGTTCCTTACGCGGTTGGGTTATAATGGGAACCCCTTGACAGTTCGCCTTGAATAAAACTCCTCCAGCAATGCCCAACCTTGGTTTTACCATTTGCCACCTAGCCTCTTTTTTCCTTGGGTTTCCGGAGCCCGAGGGTCATCTTTATTTAACCCCCCCCCCCCGGGGCCAGTGCTCCCCTGAGTGTTGGTCCAAACTAGAGCCCTGTGCAGCGCCCCCTCGGGGAAACTCGAGGTTTGGTTTAAGTTGTATGGAGCGCTCATCTGAGTGTGCCCTGAGAACGAGATATGTGCAGCTCCTATCAGGATTTGTCGGCACACTCGGGCGGTGTTGCTGGACTTGTTTTACCATTGTCGAGAATGTCTTGTAAAACCAGGATACCGAGTCTGACCGGAATGTCTCGGGAGAAGGAATATCCTTCGTTGACCATGAGAGCTTGTGATGGGCTAAGTTGGGACTCCCCTGCAGGGATTTGAACTTTCGAAAGCCGTGCCCGCGGTTATGGGAAGATGGGAATTTGTTAATGTCTGGTTGTAGATAACATGAAACTTAACTTAATTAAAATGAATCAACCGCGTGTGTAACCGTGATGGTCTCTTCTCGGCGGGGTCCGGGAAGTGAACACGGTGTTGGAGTAATGCTTGACGTAGGTTGTTCTAGGATCACTTCTTGATCATAGTTGTTCGACCGTGCTTTTGCCTTCTCTTCTCGCTCTCTTTTGCGAACAGGTTAGCCACCATATATGCTAGTCGCTTGCTGCAGCTCCACATATTACCTTGCCTTACCTATAAGCTTAAATAGTCTTGATCAAGAGGGTGAGAGATTGCTGAGTCCTCGTGACTCACAGATTACTTCCAAAACCAGATGCAGGGACCGATGATACCGTTCCAGATGATGCGCTTGAGCTCAAGTGGGAGTTCGATGAAGACTCTCGCCGTTACTATGTGTCTTTCCCAGATGATCAGTAGTGGTGCCCAGTTGGGGCGATCGGGGACTTTGTCGCATGTGGGGGTTGATCTTTATTTTGGTACCATAGTCGGACCATGAGTGTATTGGATGATTGTAATGTTATTCATGTATTTGTGTGACGTGGCGACTGTAAGCCAACTATGTATTCTTTTCCCCTTTTATATATATTTACATGGGTTGTTGTGAAGATTACCTTACTTGCAACATTGCTTTCAATGCGGTTATGCCTCTAAGTCGTGCTTCGACACGTAGGAGATATAGCCGCATCGAGGGCGTTACAAGGAACCCCCTTCTTGATCGAATCGCTGATGTTGTTGTGTCTAGAACAAAATGATTTGAGTCTTAGGATTATATATATTGGAGAGTAGGATTCTTTTTTACTCCTCAGTCCCTTCGTCGCTCTGGTGAGGCCTCATGAGTAGAAGTTTTGACTCTTCTTTCCTCAAATTTCACGATTTTTTTAGGATCACACGGGTATCTTGGCATCGTTCTGATGGTTTTGTGACGAGAACATTGTTCTTGGTGCCTCCTGACTTTTAGGGGTTGTGGCAGTGTCCCGGGGAGTTGAGCTCCGAGGTGTTGTCGTCACAATTTTATCGTTGCAGTTCTGGAATACTTGAGTTTCGCTGACATTGAAAATCTCTTGTATGCAGTTGTTGGTGAGATAACCTCGACGCCACCAAGTACTGGGGCGGGAGTTCAGGAGTATTGCCATAACTCGTATAACGGATGCTTTTCGAAGGTTGAGGTAAATCATTTCCGAAGGTTTCTTGGTTATGTGTTGAAGGATGGATACAGCTGGATGTAGGAATCCTTAGTTTGGGTGAGATATTATGCTTCCCTTGTATGCCCAACACCTGATTGCATAACCAGAAAGTTTCGGGAGTTTATAAGTGAGAACTCAAGTAGCTCCTAGAATATCTTTCCAACTGACACATGATATGATATGGGATCTATCATATGTTTATTTCCGGCTTATTTTGCAAGCCAATCCTTTGTTTTGTTTTAAGCTGTGGTATTGAAGTTGCTTCAATGTCAAATGTGTTTCCATACCTTTCCTAAGCGGTGTTCTCATATTCCTATGTGAATACTAATCCTTCTTGCTTATCGAGATTGTCATGCCAATTCTTTTCCAACCGATGTGCTTCTCTTCTAGTGGATCCGATCATTTTCAGCATCCGGAAGATCAACTATGAGTTTTCTCAACGGTGTTTGTTTCATCTGCCCCAAGTTGCCTTTGTTTTCCAAACCTCCCACCCTTTCTTTGCTTCAAGGACTCAGATTTTTGAAGCATGTATCCATCTTACAGATGTGAAGTTTCTTCATTCTTTTCCTCAATGTTTTTACCCGGTTGTTCTCATGAAGATGCTCTACAAGTTTATCATTCTTCATTCTTTTTCTTCTCCGGTGGATTCAAGTCAAGCTTTGTCAATCATATCATGTCCTCGTTTCAAATGTATTCTCATGCCGGTGCACCTCTTAATCATCCACCTCTCATTATTTCATTGTTCCGGACTGCTAAAGATATCCCAGAAGATACGAGTTTCCATTCTTAGATCCGTTCAACCTATTTCGAGGTTGTTACCTCATTCAAGCCCTTAAATTCATCTAGCGCAATCTCTCTCTTAAATTGTTCAACGGTGTATCTTTTGAGTGGGCCCTAACCCATAGGTTTTTCCCAGGATCTTACCTTGGTCTTCTAGTTTTCCGGAGGTATTCTCAAATTCTTTTTGAAGTTTGACGTAAGAATGAATTATCATCAGTCAAATATCTTTCTACAATATCACATTCAAATTCTTTTCGTCATTGGTTCAACCTTTCTAATTTTCATCCCGGAGTATCTCAACCTCTTTATTTTTCATTATTCCGGAGTGTCTAATCAACTTTCATGGTGGTTCTCACCATCATTCTCAACATTTAAAGACAGAAGAAGAGTTTCTCTTAAATCTTGATCCATTCTCTTCAAGATTCGTGGTTCTAGCTTGATGCCATCCTCTCATAATTGTTTTCGATTGTGAGAATTCTTTTCACCCTTCTAGAGCAATTCAGGAGTCTTTTCAGTCCGATTCCCCGAAGGCCATCATTTGAGATTTATTCATTCCAGCTTTCAGCTCTCGCTCTCAAATTTTTCTGGGGCATTGTTCAAGTGTTCTCTAATCAGATTGTGATCTCTTTGTTCTCATGTATCTAAATCCCAGCAAGTATATTCATTCGCTTTATAATTCTTCCCGGTGAATTATGCCTTTGCTACTTTCATTTTCAATTCTTACGGTGGTGTGTTCAAGATTCCTCTTCCTTTGTTACTGTCTCTATTTATTCGTCGTTTCCATCCTACCGGTGGACCGTTGCAGACCTTCTCAATTTTGCGCTATATCTATCTTAATCCTTTCCACGAGAATAAGTAGTATGCCAAATCCGTTGCTCGTCATCAAATTTAATTGGTGAAGGATAAACATACAGTTAATCTTATTCTTATTTCCTTGAGGTGATTCAATTCTTTTCTTCCGGAGTTCGTTCATGATATCAATTTGTCGGTGCTAATTTGTTCATCTTTTCTTTCCGGAGCTCCAAGCTATTTCAATGATATCATTTCGAAGCTCCATCTAAATCATTGCAAGGTTTCACCTTGTGTTTTCAACTCTCTTTCCTTTTGATCATTCTTTCATTACCGGAGTTCTTCATGGAGGCTCAACATGGTGGTTTGTCAAGGTTTCTTTTCATTCTTGATTTGTTCTTCAAGATTTCTATCGGAGTTACGATACGCCAAGCTATACTCTAAAATAAACATGGTGCTCAGCACATGTTTTGTTTTGAGGAGTTCAAGCATTCTTTATCTTGCATTTGGAAGTGCAATTCTTTCTACCTTATCATTTGAGGTGGTGTTATGTCATTCTTGATAATTTCCCTTCGGGTTTCATGATTCACAAGTTTTCAAAGAGTGAAATATTTAAATCCATCATTTTCTCTTCGCTCAAAGAGTGAAATATTTAAATCCTTTTGTCGGAGTTACCTTGGGTTAGTTTTCACCTAAAGCCTTCCCTAAGGAATGTTGCTTATTGTGGTGTCTATCAATGATCCAAGTTTTTTCTCCTATCCTCTCGGCGAAAGGATTTGTCATATCCTTGTTGACCTCAATCCAATTTTTTTCCCGTGAGTGGCAGGTTGTCACCTCATAATTTTGAGATGTATTCCTGATACGTCTCCAACGTATGTATAATTTTTTATTGCTCCATGCTATATTATCTACTGTTTTGGACATTATTGGGCTTTATTATCCACTTTTATATTATTTTTTGGGACTAACCTATTAACCGGAGGACCAACCCAGAATTGTTGTTTTTTGCCTATTTTAGGGTCTCGAAGAAAAGGAATATCAAACGGAGTCCAAACGGAATGAAACCTTCGGAAAAGTTATTTTTGGAAAGAAAGCAATACAGGAGACTTGGATTGCACGTCAGGGGATCAACGAGGAAGCCACGAGGCAGGGGGGCGCGCCCTCCACCCTCGTCGGCCCCTCATGGCTCCCCTGATGTATTTCTTCCGCCTATATATATATATATCCATATACCCTAAAACGATCGGGGAGCACAATAGATCGGGAGTTCCACCGCCAGAAGCCTATGTATCCACTGAAAAACCAATCTAGACCCGTTCCGGCACCCTGCAAGAGGGGGAATCCCTCTTCGGTGGCCATCTTCATCATCCCGGTGCTCTCCATGACGAGTAGTTCTCCCTCGGGGCTGAGGGTATGTACCAGTAGCTATGTGTTTGATCTCTCTCTCTCGTGTTCTTGAGGTGATACGATCTTGATGTATCGCGAGCTTTGCTATTATATTTGGATCATGTGATGTTTCTTCCCCCCTCGACTCTCTTGTAATGGATTGAGTTTTCCCTTTGAAGTTATCTTATCGGATTGAGTCTTTAAAGATTTGACAATACTTGATGTATGTCTTACCGTGCGTATCTGTGGTGACAATGGGATATCACGTGATTCACTTGATGTATATTTTGGTGACCAACTTGCGGGTTCCGCCCATGAACTTATGCATAGGGGTTGGCACACGTTTCCGTCGTGATTCTCCGGTAGAAACTTTGGTGCACTCTTTGAGGTTCTATGTGTTGGTTGAATAGATGAATCTGAGATTGTGTGATGCATATCGTATAATCATACCCACGAATACTTGAGGTGACATTGGAGTATCTAGGTGACATTAAGGTTTTGGTTGATTTGTGTCTTAAGGTGTTATTCTAGTATGAACTCTAGGGCTGTTTGTGACACTTATAGGAATAGCCCAACGGATTGATTGGAAAGAATAACTTTGAGGTGGTTTCATACCCTACCATAATCTCTGACCAACATGTCACGTCCAGAGGGAAGCATAGCCAAGGGCTTTCTGACCGAAGAGTGCATCTCCTACTGCACAAATTATCTAGGCATCGAGAACCCCATTGGTCTGCCCGTCAACAGGCACCTCGGCAGGCTCGCTGGATTGGGTGACCGCGAGGGTCGCCGTGAAATGCATGCCGACTTCAAGGGTCGACTCGCCGACTTTGAAAGAGCAAACCTAGTCATGCTACAACACATAGACGTGGTCGATCCTTGGGTGGCAGAGCACAAAACCTTTATTGAGAAGACGTACAATGACCGAGGCCAACAGAGAACGGACGGAGATATAATCAAAGAGCACAACTCATGTTTCACGCGTTGGTTCAAGGAGAAGCTTCTGTTGTACCTTTTACATGAGGATTCTTCCGCGGAAGAAAAACTCATATTCGCCTTGTCACAGGGCACCGAGTACAACCTGATGACCTATGAGGCGTACAATATCAACAGCTACACATTCTACACCGAGGAAAAGGACATGAAGAGCGTTGATTATCAGAACTCCGGGGTAACGATGGAATCCTACACTGGTAACGATAAGGACAGATACTACGGAAGGATCGAGGAGATCTGGGAGCTGAGCTACGCTGGAGAGAAGGTCCCGATGTTCCGTGTCAGATGGGCCAAGAGGGTCCTAAAAGAAGACCGGTATTTCAACACCATGGTTATACCCAAAGCCAAATCCAAAACCGAGGGCGCAAACGTCACCGTGAAAAATGAGCCATGGGTACTGGCTTCGCAAGTGGACCAATGCTTCTTCATTACCGACCCATCAAAGCCCAGCCGTGTTGTCATGAGGAGAGGCAAAAGGAAGATCATCGGAATGGATGGAGTCACCAATGAGCAAGACTTCGACAAGTCGGCGACCTGAAGATGGAACATGACGACGATGATGAAGTACCATACACCACAAGAAGAAGCAGGACCACCGTACCTAAAGGACGTCCGTTCAAGAGAAGAACTCCATTTGTGAAAAATAAGGGCAAGAAGATTGTGAAAAGATAGCTAAGTTTGAATCACGACGTGTCGGCCACGTGTGTGTGTGTCAGTGGCAAGCTCAATTATTACATGCAACTAAATTATTACATGTATCACTTGATTTCAACCATGTCATCGATCTAATTCTAAATCTTTGCACAATGGTTTCAATTGCAGTCTTCATTTCTCGATTGTATATCGACATATGGAAATGGCATATCTTCTCCATCACCAAGTTGAAGTATCAACCACCCCTTCTTCTTGGATTTGGAATTTTTGTTCTTATCCCTCTTGTTTTGTTGCAAATTATCATTTACATGCACATTGGGCTTCTTTGTGTTTTCTTCTGGTATTTTAATTGTTTTTATTTATGTTTATTCTGGTAAAGTAAAAAAATGTTAGCAATGGCGCACCAGGAGAAGGTGCGCCATTGCTATCATGGGGTTTATGGCGCACCCCTAGAAGGTGCGCCATTGCTAACCCTCCCCCCACTAACAATTTTCTAACTCACAAAAAGTATTGAATTTGTTAATGTTTTTTGAACTCATGAATATTTTTAAATTTCATTGACACTTTTTGAATTCATGAATATTTTTTCAAATTTGATGATATTTTTTCATATTCATAAATGTTTTACCAATTCACAAATGTTTTGCAACGCAAGTATTTGAAAATTAGTAACAACTACTTATATCATAACATTTTAAAATTTATGGCCATTTTCTAAACAATTATTACATGCAAATAAAAGTCCAAAAAAAATAGTAATGACGCACAAGGAAAAAGTGCGCCATTGCTATCACGGGGTTTATGGTGCATCCCTAGAAGGTGCACCATTGCTAACCCTCCCCAATCCCCGATCCCCAATCTCTCACACCTCTCTCTCAGCCCTCGATCGACCTGGTGCCCCCGACCTGCGCCGCCGCCCCGACCTGCGCCGCCGCCCCGACCGACTGCGCTGTCGCCCCTACTCGCGCCGCCGCCCCGACCGACTGCGCTGTCGCCCCTACTCGCGCCGCCGCCCAGACCCACTGCACCGCCCCGACCCACTGCGCCGCTGCATCTCCAGCGCCTTCTTCTCCACCAACCCCCCTTCTTCTCCACTACCATCGGAGGGTTTCTCCCACTCGCGTGAGCACAGCGGAGGCACCCGTGCTCCTCTCGCACGTGAGATCCCGCGTGCCACCTCATCTTCATCTCCGGCGAGTAGCACCTGCAGTCTCCGCTGCTTCGAGGTACACCGCCGCCATGCGCTCCAGCCGTCTCTCCTTTCCTTCATCTCATTTCCCCTGTTATCCACCGTAGGTCGCCGCCTCACTTCTCTCTTTCCCATAGGTCACCGCCGTTGTGCAACCGAGCCGCAGGAGCTCTCGCTCGACCTCATCCACGATGCTGCTCTCTGTATCTGACCACCGCGAGCTGCTACGAGCCGTCCTTGCAAAGCTGCTATGGGAGCACCGTGGGAAGGGGGTGGAGCAGCAGGCCAACATCCATCCATCCTCACCTCCACCCAGAAAAGCATACGCGGTGAGTGTGTGAGCTTCCCCTCTCCCCCATCCAATCGACCCCCACATCTGAATATCATCTTCAGTTTTGGATGTTTTCTTGGCTCACCATGTTTGAAGAGAAGAAAACAGCAGCAAGCTGTGCGTGTGTGTATGTGTTCAACAAATCCAATTTGTCTCTTACAAGAGATAGGCCAAATCAATGAGGCTTTCTTCCTTGTGCTCGTTCTGATTCATACTGTATTAGCTTGATGTTGCTAGTAACGAATTCCATGTTTTGTCACTTGTTACATACACACATCCACTTCACCACATGACAGCACACATGTCTTCCTTCTTCTGTCAATGAAAAAAATGCTATGGGGGTGGGCTATTCTCACATCTTTGTTAGTCCAGCGCCTAGCCACTTTATGTGAGAGGGCACGGGTAAAAACAGATAAGTTTCCTACTCTCTTTCTCTATAACTATTTTTCTGCACAACAGGATGGATGGATCACAGGGCTGTCGCGCCACAGTTAGTTATAGGCAGAGCAGTACCACTTCAGTTACCCGAATGAGGGGGAGGTTATTGCTTCTTGAAACCCCCTCCATTATTTCTAGCGGCAGGCTGACCTGTTCCAGTACTGCTTTGGTTTACCGATTGATAGCCGTGCCCGTAATAGCAACCGGACATGAACCCAGCGGCCTGTGTGCCTTCGGGTTCAAGATGGCTCCATCCAGCTAAACTGCCGTAGTCTGCGAACTGGGGGTAGTAATAAGCTGAATACTGATTAATTAGTTATCAACCAATGCCATCTTTTAGACATTTTTTATGTGATGAATCACTGTAACTCGTACTTGGAAATATATCTTTGGGAGCCATCATATTTGCTTGTTGCACCATATATTGGTTGCTGAAATAGAGCATCTCCTCCTCTGCTTCTGCTGGACTGCAAGCTACATATGCTCTGTTTCGTCAAGTAGCATTCGCACATGCGCTTCAGTTGTTCTTGAGTGAAGCTTTCTTTGGCTGGAGATGATATATAATGTTGTGATACCCCTTTCTCCTGAAACGTTGATTAATTTTCGTTTCGGTTGCGAATGGGGCACTCCTAGGTCAAGAAAATTAGCAAAGCTCATGCCCAATTTTCTTGACCTAGAAGGTGTCCGATTCTCAACCGAAACAACAATTAATCAACATTTATAGACAATGTTATTTCTACAAAGAAAATATTTCTAAGTGGCTTTTATAGTTTTCCCTTAAGTTGAAATGCAAACTATTTTCTCTTCCTGCAGCAAGAGCAATAGTGCACTTAGTTTGGTGGAGTTGAAACCAGAGAGTTGATTACTAATATAGGATAAAACTGTGAAGAGTGAAGTAAATAACACTCCAAATCAACACAATGCCTCTTGTGTTATACATATATAAGTGTGATATCAACTCATAGTTATTACTAATGTCAGTTGCTCTCTTTCTGTGCCTTTTTACAACATGAGCAATGCATAGTTATTAGTAATGATATAATCTATACCTATATGGAGTGTGTACTATTAGTGTAAATTCTTCTTTGGTTAATTATAACATTACAGGAAATAACAGTAAAATTACTTTCTATAGGATTTTGTTGTTGTTGTGAATTTTCAGAAAGGTTACTTAACTCACATGTTGCAGAAAAAAAACATTCAGTGCTAACATGCTGATTTGTAATAACTCCGGTAGATACTACCGTGATCTCATCCAATAACTCTAGTACCCTTTTTTCCTATTTAGAGCGAACATGGCCAACAACGATGAGGCCGACGGTTCGAGCAAGGCATTCTGGGAGATGTCCCAGGAGATGGAGGAAGAACCTCACCGCTATGAGGACGCCGTGGAAGACACCGATCCCGACTACACAACCCCTAGTGGCATCGGGGATGACACCACTGATGGTGCCGCCGAGGATGCCACCACCGATGATGGCAGCGCACACATAGATGGCAGCCAACCGAAGAGGCAACGGAAGGACCGACGCCCGAACGTGCTCGGCACCGTCAAGGAGGAATTTAATAAAGTGTCCTCCAGTGGGCATCCAATGACGTGCAAAGAATTAGTCAGTGGGTATGCGGGACAACTCTGGTGCATTCTCCGGAGCACTGTCTCGATCAACACCGAGAACCTAAGTCATCGTGACTGAGGGAATTTGCGCAACCTCCTCTTCACGGAGTTGCACGAATGATACAAGTTTTCCGGTGACTTCGCAAACACACGCCTCTTAGGGAATAAAGTGAACAGTGCCGCCTTCACAAAGGTTTGCACGCCCTGGCTACTTGGAGAGCCGCAGTGAAGAGAAGGATTCTAAGTGGTGATAGTTATGAGAAGATCAAGGAGACATATCCTTCGATCAGCGAAGCTGACTACCTGGACTTCAAGATCAAGTGAGAGAGCAACACATCCTTGGAATCAAGTCAGTGGGGGAAAGATATGTGGGACTTGAACTTAGGGGTCCACAAACTCGGTCCCGATGGTTACAGAGTGGTGGAACCTATATGGGACAAGGAGGACGTGGACCGTGCCGAGCAAGGCCTACCGCCCCTCTTTGATAAATACCGTGACAAGCAGACCAGGAACTATGTCAGGGCCCGGTACAAGGTGGACCCGGTAACAAAGGAGCTTACCATGGATCCAAAGACCAAGGCGCTTGAGCTTATTCTGGTAAGGAATACACCCTAGCGTAATTCGCTCCATATGGTTGCATTCTAATTAATGAAGCCAAATTTCTAAATGATTCACGTTCCTTCCGCAGGAAACTAAAAGCAGTAGCGCGGGGTCATCTCAGACCTCCCCT
Organism: Triticum urartu; assembly: GCF_003073215.2. Lineage (NCBI taxonomy): Eukaryota > Viridiplantae > Streptophyta > Magnoliopsida > Poales > Poaceae > Triticum > Triticum urartu. Next base: position 348,540,712 of record NC_053023.1, read on the forward strand.
TGGGACACCACTTTAAATAGGGCGTTGAATGTAATGAAACACAAGGATAAGTTCAGTAAGCCGTCGTCAGCTGGTCGTGTGGCCGGCAAAGGCTTGTCCATGAAATGGTCAGAATACTATAACGCTGGGCGAAAGGAGAGAAAGACCAGCTCGGAAAGCCTGGAGCGCGAGGTTCAAGAACTCAAGGCACAAGTCGCGTGGATTCCGGAGATAGTCGAAGAGCATGTGCGAGACCAACTGGGAGCGACGATCACCACCATTATGCCTACCTTGCTTGAGGGGCTGCATGCGTGGATTGCGGGCAGCCAACAGGGGCCGCCCCCGATTCCCAGCTTCACGGGCAGCAACTCGCGCAACGCGCCGGCGCCATTGGTGTCTCCGGCGGAGGTGGCAGTGGTGTATCTGGCGTCGGCGCCGGCAGTGGAGCTTAATGCACCCGGGTATGGGAAGAATACGCCGACCGGCACCTCGGCAGTAAACGGCCCCTCCGTCACTTGCACGCCCGCTGTTGGGGGTGCCTGGAAATTAGCCAAGCTCGACGCCATCACGGTAACTAACCCTCTCAGCCGATGACTTCATCTCCTTGCCTTGACTAGGCATCCTTGACGCCCTACATGTTTTCGCAGGGTGCCGCCGACGTTCCATGCACTCTCCTGCACTTCGTGGACGGTGAGTTGATCGATGTCGCCAAAGCCAGAATCGTTCAAGCGGGTAACCGCGTGTTCCACGGTAATCCGATGCCACCCACCGTGTAGAGGGTTAAACTGGTTCTGGTGCTGCGGAGCTGCGAAGACTTGTTACCTCCGTATCGACCCCTTGGTGCCGACGAAGATGATGTGATGACCCCACAGACAACACCGCCAGTCGTGCCGGCGCCAAGCCATGGCAGGACCGCCGCAATGCTACCGCCGTTAGCTGATCTGTACATGCATATGGCACAGGATCCGGACGACGACGACGGTACATTTACCAGGGTTGATAAGTACTTCAATGAACATGGGTACGGTGACGAATTCTTGGGGCCTCCTTCTCAAGAACCCAACCCTGCAAAAGACGATCATGATCTAGCTGGTACCGCGGAGAAACCCAATTGCAACAAGCGTCGTCTGGCGTTCAGTTCTCAGGAGACGCCTCCAGCTGCCGCCTTCACCGAGTCTTGGATAGCCAAGGTGCGAAATATTATCAGCCCCAACACACTAAAGAAGGTTTTCTCTGTGCAGAACTCGATCCCATTACAGCAGAAGAAGCAGAAGGGATAGAAAAGAAAAAATAACAAGGGTGCGAGCTAGCCGGCACCGAGTACGATCCGTGCTCAGGATGGCCCACCTTCACCTAAGGATATCTCGAGGAGGGTGCATGTGGCCGGTAGGCCAATGCTACCGACTAATCTGCTCAATGCTGCAACCGGTGCTATGCGGAGTCTGGATGACAGTGTTCTTTCTTTGGAGAAGCGGCGTCTCCGAGAATGATGTGGCATACACGGTTTTCATGGCCAAGGTGCCAGAGGGCAAGGGCTTTGTCGATAGCACCATCGGGGGTATGATCGTCCTGCGGTTTGATGATATCTTCGCTATATTTAACCTTCATCCGCTGCACTACACCTTTATTCGGGTATTTCCGCTCAGTATGGAGATGTAGATCATTAGAGACTAGACCCCAGACATCGTGATAGACGACCCCTTCTACATGCGTGCCAAGATCTTGGGCAGCGCTGGGGACCGGTAAGTCACGAGTTCATACCTCAAAGGAGTCATTCTAGCGAACCCAGATAAGGATAACTTCCTCGTGCCTTACTTTCCCGAGTAAGTCATCCCCTCACCGCTCCATAACATATGATTTCTTAGATTTCGATAGTTCTTTTTTCTAACATTCCGTGTTTTGTGCAGTGCCACATATTGCACACTCATCCTCTTAAGCCCGAAATATTCCATGGCCACGTATTTCAACTCGGGCCGTCACTCGAAGAAAGACTACACAAATATCAAGAATGTTCTTGATGATGCTCTCCCCGGCTACGCCAAATCTAGAAGGCACCTTCAGGAGGCCAATTTGTAGGTATGGCAAGCACGTGTTCACCCATGTAACGACGTTCCCCTGCGTCAAACAGCTGCCTGGCGGTCAGAAGGATGCCTACTACGCCCTCCATCACATGCGGGCGATCGTACGGGACCATAATCACCTTCTTCTACCAACTAATCTCAAAGATTGGGCCGCAAGCTTGTCGGCAATCCAGGACGCGGACATCAGACAAGAATTATTTCGCATCCAGTCGGAGTTTGCGGAAATCATCCATCAAGATGTCCTTAGTACCTCGGGGTAGTTCTACCTCAAATATCAACCGTTCAACAGTGAAATAGAAACAACGCTACAAATGCAGGCTAACAACGATCGCGATTTCATGACCATCACGAAAGACGGCGGCTTTATCCATGCTCCGGTCCCTAAGTCGAGTCGAAAGTAATTATGCTATGTAGTTCTGAAATATCGATTAGCTCATGTTGTAATTAAACTTTAATGAACTTGTATGTCTCCTTAGTTTGGACAGTCATTCAACTTATATGTAATCGATGCTATTTATTAGTAGGACCATGAATCGTGCTATTAATGTGTTGCTTTTCTCTTCCGATCCTTTTGTTGCATACTTATATATTGCTAATATACTATCTGTGATTGCTACAAACGTTTTGTTTGTCTAGTGCATAGAGATGCCGTCGTATGTCGTGTACAAGCGTAAGGTTCCCGGAGTCTACGACGACTAGGAGGAGTGTCGGAGACAGGTTCACCGTTTTAGCGGTAATAGTTACAAAGGGTACACCACTAGGGCGGAGTCGGAAGCTAGATACGCGCGCTATCTAGCGGGAGAGAGGAGGGAGCGGAGGAGGAACCGGATGGAGACCAGTTTCATCGCGATGTTGCTCATCGTGACCGCAGCTCTCTTCTATGTGATGTAGTTTAGATGATCGATATCGAGTTTGTAATGTGACGACAAACACGCCTAATATATATGATGAACTTTGCTAATGTCTTGATACCTAAACATGGCTAATGTTTGAACTTTGTTCACTATTTTGAATTTGGAGACTACTATGATGAATTCTATTGTGATGTTTATATTTTGTGCTGTGTAACGTGTATTTTGTAACCTGTGCAAATACCAGAAAAGCAAAAAATAATAATTCCTAATATTCATAGTAGTGGCGCACCATATTGAGCATTAGTGGCGCACCGGGGCTAAATACCAGTGACGCATTATGGGGCATAGTAATGGCACACTTGGGGGCATACGTGAAGGTAAATATGGCCCCCTAAGAGGCAGAGTAATGGCGCACTGTTGGACATAGTAATGGCGCACTACCAGGTGCACCACTATTATCTGGGATACTAATGGCGCACCAGAGGTGCGCCATTACTATTTGTTACTAGCGGCGTGTTAATAGTGGCGCACTTATAGTGCGCCATTAATAGCAAAAATAGGTGCGCCACTAACAGCCTGTTTTCTAGTAGTGTATAATGAAAAATTCCTACTACTATATGAAAGTGATATCATAGGAGACTCTATATGAAGAACATGGTGCTACTTTGAAGCACAAGTGTGGAAAAAGGATAGTAGCATTGTCCCTTCTCTCTTCTTCTCTCGTATTTTTTTATTTGAGCCTTCTTTTTTTCCTTTTGGCCTCTTTTCTTTTCTCTTTTTTTTTATTTTTCGTCTGGAGTCTCATCCTGACTTGTGGGGGAATCATAGTCTCCATCATCCTTTCCTTACTTGGGAGAATGCTCTAATAATAATGATCATTACACTTTATTTACTTACAACTAAAGAATTACAACTCAATGCTTAGAACAAAATATGACTCTATGTGAATGCCTCTGGTGATGTACCGGGATGTGCAATGATGCATGAGTGACATGTATGAAAGAATTATGAACGGTGGCTTTGCCACAAATATAATGTTAACTACATGATCATGCAAGCAATATGACAATGATGAAGCATGTTATAATAACAGAACGGTGGAAAGTTGCATGGCAATATATCTCGGAGTGGCTATGGAAATGCCATAATAGGTAGGTATGGTGGCTGTTTCGAGGAAGGTATATGGTGGGTATATGGTATCGGCGAAATTTGCACCATACAAGATAGGCTAGCAATGGTGGAAGGGATAGAGTCCTTATAATCCATGGACTCAACATTAGTCATAAAAAACTCACATACTTATTGCAAAATTCTATTAGTTATCAAAACAAAGTATTATGTGCATGCTCCTAGGGGGATAGATTGGTACGAAAAGACCATCGCTCGTCCCCGACCGCCACTCATAAGGAAGACAATCAATAAATAAATCATGCTTCGACTTCATCACATAATGGTTCACCATACGTGCATGCTACGGGAATCACAAACTTCAACACAAGTATTTCTCAAGTTCACAACTACTCAACTAGCATGACTCTAATATCATCATCTCCATATCTCAAAACAATTATCAAGTATCAAACTTCTCATGGTATTCAATGCACTTGTATGAAAGTTTTCATTATTTCCATGTTGTTCTAAAGGACTCTCAAAATAATATAAGTGAAGCATGAGAGAACAGTAGTTTCTATAAAACAAATCCGCCACCGTGCTCTAAAAGATATAAGTGAAGCACTAGAGCAAAAACTATATAGCTCAAAAGATATAAGTGAAGCACATGAAGTATTCTAATAAATTTCAAGTCATGTGAGTATCTCTCAAAAGGTGTGTACAGAAAGTATGATTGTGGTAAACTAAAAATCAAAGACTCAAATCATACAACACGCTCCAAGCAAAACACATATCATGTGGTGGATAAAAATATAGCTCCAAGTAAAGTTACTGATGTACGAAGACGAAAGAGGGGATTCCTTCCGGGGCATCCCCAAGCTTAGGCTTTGTCCTTGAATTTTAACTTAGGGTGCCATGGGCATCCCAAGCATAGGCTCTTTCCACTCTTTGTTCCATAATCCATCAAATCTTTTCCCAAAACTTGAAAACTTCACAGCACAAAACTCAAAATAGAAAATCTCGGGAGCTCCATTAGCGAAAGAAAACAAAACACCACTTCAAGGTACTGTAATGAACTCATTCTTTATTTATATTGGTGTTACACCTACTGTATTCCAACTTTTATATGGTTTATAATGTCACACCCTAGCTAGTTCAAGCATTAGAATGTGCATCATGTTTAAATTCCTTTTAAAATTGAAATGAGGATGACAGAAACCCTAGCACCCCCTGGAAACAACTAGGGTTTACTAAAAACTTTTTCAATGAACCTGAAATGCCTTTCTAAAAAGCCCATCCTTTTTGTTTTGGGTTAAAACCTTTGACAAAAATGGTGCACATTTTTCTAAGACATCAAAGGCCATTGTATTAATCCTTATGGTATTTGCATTTGGGCATTTAAATGCTATAAAATATTTTAAATGCTCAAATAATTCTGCAAATAAGTGTGGGCCGTTGGAAATAATCTAAACAGAGCCTATGATTTTTTTCAGGATTTTTGTAAGTGCCTAAGTATTTTCAATAAAGCCACAAACTTACAGAAAAATAGAAAAACAGAAATGAAAGATGAGCAGGAAACTTACCTGGCCGCAGCCCACCTGGCAGCCCACCTGGCCGCCCCAGCACTGTGTTGGCCCGCGCCAGCCAGCTGCTTCTCCCTCGCCAGGCAGGCACAGAGGTGACGCCGGCGAGCATGAGCTCGCCACGGCGTCAACTGCTTGCCGCCCTTGAGTCTATGACAGGTGGGGCCGGTCTGCTAACTAGTTTAGGATTAGCCTTAACTAATTTTAATTAGTTTAGACACTGACATGTGGGCCCAGGCCCCATTGACAGCTAATTAGTGTTAATTTAATTCTAATAATTAGATGAGTCACTAACAGACAGGGCCCACCAGTCAGGTTTGACCTGGCCGACCCAGTTGACTGCTGAAGTCACACCTATGTCATGCTGACGCATTAATTCAATTACTGGAATTATTCTTATATAAGAAATTCTAGAAAATAGCCAAAACTTCTAAAAATCATAGAAAATCAATCATAGCTCCAAATGCAAAGATTTATATATGAAAAATCATCAGAAGAATTCAATCTATCCATCTGTAATGGTTTCATGCATGAAAAAACAAGTTAACCTTGCTGTTTAAGCAGAATAAGGTAATGCACTAATAAGGCCATGTTTAATGAGCTAACATTTGAATCTTTGATTCAAATGAGTTCATCCCCTTCTGTTTTAGCTTGCATTAGGCCAAGACACTTTCATCTTGCCATGTCATAGCATACATCATATTGTTGCATATTGCCATGTGTTGATTATGTTCGGTGTGTTTTTCGTGGTAGGTTTTGCCTCCAAGGATAACTCGGATTATCCGTCTGAAGGGCAGTACCCTACTACCACTACAACAGGCAAGCAACCCATTGATCATTCCGATACAAACCCATGTTCTCGCTTCTGCTCTTGTTTACTGCATTAAGACAATGCGATTCAAACTACTGTGTGCTACAGTAGTTGAACCCTTATCCTCTGCATGACCTGTCATTGCCACAGTAACTAGATGAAACCCACTAGCATGTGTAGGAGTTGATTGAGCCATGCATGTGATTCCTACCTTGCTATGCCTGCTATGCTTAGAGTTGTGTCAGGTCTGGTTCATCTGGGTGATGGGCTAGAGTGAAATGATTATGTCAGTAATGTGAGGGATGTGTTGAACATGTTTTGGTAAAGGTATCGATGAGAGGCCACGTAGGAGTATGTGGTGGGTTGTTTCATTGAGGTCGTCCATAAGAACTGAGATCTGTATGTGTGATTTAAGATCCAGGAGTTGCAAATAGTTTTTGGTGTTTGTAGGTTATGTGTTGGCGGCCGTGCGTAGCGCTGACCCTAGGGGTGGGCTATGTTGCGGTAGATACACCGTGGCACGGTGTACCGAGTCACCCGTTTGGTGTCTCAGGAACCCTGTTCACATCGTTTGGGGCCGTATGTGGAAACCTCAGCCGGACTCCCTCCGGATGGAACCTGGATAGGCGATGCACCTGGACTAGAGACTTGAGTGTTTGGGTAGGCCGTGGCCGACACCCTCATTGGGCTTCCGCTTGAAGGTTGCCGAGTACATGTCGTGTAAACGGCGGTAAGTGGTGAAAGCATGTATGAAGAAGTACACCCCTGAAGGGTATAAAACTATTCGAATAGCCGCGTCTGCGGTAAAGGACTACTTGGTTGCCTATACAGTTCATAGACAAGTTAACGATTACTACTAAAAGACTCAAGATAAGTGTGAGTACCGAGGATGGCCCTCTCGTAGGCTGATGAGGGAGGATCCCCAGTGGAGTATTGTGTTGGTGAGTAGTGGACTCGTGTGCGAAAACTATTTTACTAGTGGAGTTCCGTAGGATAGCCTGGCCAAGAGTCAAAGCTGGCTTGCTGCAATAACCCCACCACCTTCTTGAGAATGAGCATGTATAGTAGGTTCTGTTGTAAGACTTGTTGAGTACCTTTGTACTCATGTTTTCCTAATTACTGTTTTCGGACGACAACAACACCCCCTCCGATTGGTTCTACGTAGACCTTGATGTCGACGAGTGACTAGCCACCCAGGTGGTGATCCTGGCCATGGAGGACCCTATGTAGATAAACAGGCTTCGGAAGCCTTCTTGCTTTCTAGTGTCTGTACTCAGACTATTTACTTCTGCTTGTGCTTGTATGCTTGTATGACTTGAGTGTCGGGTCATGTGACCCCTACCTGTATGAACTTGTTATGTATGCCTCTCTGGAGCCTTTAAATAAAGTACTTGAGTTGTAGAGTTTTGTTGTGATGCCATGTTGTATGTACTCACATCGGGCATATTGTGTGTATGATTGAAATGCTTGGTATGAGTGGGATCCGACAATCTAGTTGTTTATCCTTGGCAGCCTTTCTTATGGGGAAATGTAGTCTAGTGTTCCTCGAGCCATAGTAGTCCGCTACAGCCCGGTTCACCGGAGTCCTGCTAGCCCAGCACTACTGCTCAGGACACTTGACAGGTCGGCATGTGTTTCACTTCGTTCCTATGTCTGTCCCTTCGGGGAAATGTCACGCGGTGACATCCGGAGTCCTACCTAGCCTGCTACAGCCCGGGTTCCCCGGAGTCCTGTTAGCCCAGTGCTACAGTCCGGATTCACTCGTTGATGACCGACATACTCGATGTGATTCATGTATGCTTGTCTCCATAGGTCTGTGCCGCTTTGGGTTCACGACTAGCCATGTCGGCCCGGGTTCTCTGTCATATGGATGCTAGCGACACTATCATATACGTGAGCCAACAGGCGCAAACGGTTCTGGGCCATGGTAAGGCGACACCCGTGGGATACCGTGCGTGAGGCCGCAATGTGATATGAGGTGTTACCGGCTAGATCAATGTGACTTGGAATCGGGGTCCTGACATATAAACTCTTTTACTAGCCATAGATTCATCATAATAAGTAAACAACACAAGAAAAACAGAATCTGTCAAAAACAGAACAGTCTGTAGTAATCTGTAGCTAACGCAAGTTCTGCAACCACAAAAATTCTAAAATAAATTTATGGACGTGAGGAATTTATCTATTAATCATCTTGAAAATGAATTAACTAAATATCATCTTCCAAATAAAAATGGCAGCAATTCTCTTGAGCGCTAAAGTTTCTATTTTCTACAGCAAGATCAAAAAGACTTTCCCCAAGTCTTCCCAACGGTCTACTTGGCACAAACACTAATTAAACACACAAAACACAACCAAAACAGAGGCTAGATAAATTATTTATTATTAAACAGGTGTAAAAAGCAAGGAATAAAAATAAAATTGGGTTGCCTCCCAACAAGCGCTATCGTTTAACGCCCCTAGCTAGGCATAAAAGCGAAGATAGATCTAGGTATTGCCATCTTTGGTAGGCAATCCATAAGTGGCTCTCATAATAGGTTCATATGGTAATTTAATTTTATTTCTAGGGAATTGTTCCATGCCTTTCCTTAACGGAAATTGGAATCTAATATTCCCTTCCTTCATATCAATAATTGCACCAATCGTTCTAAGAAAAGGTCTACGAAGAATAATAGGACATGAAGGATTGCAATCTATATCAAGAACAATGAAATCTATGGGCACATAGTTCCTATTTGCAACAATAAGAACATCATTAATTCTTCCCATAGGTTTCTTAATAGTGGAATCCGCAAGGTGCAAGTTTAAAGAACAATCATCAAAATCACGGAAACCTAGCAAATCACACAAAGTTTTTGGAATCGTGGAAACACTATGTAGCGACCCGACCTCAGACGGTCAAGCCTCTGTGTATCTGTGCCATCCCTGGATCAGTATGCTGGCACACACAGTACATCAATGTATATATCAAAGTGCAATCACATGTATAAATAACATAAAACTGATATATATATATATACCTTATAAGTCTCAGCGGAAACAATCAATGGGTGTGGAGTCCCATCAACGCCATCGGCAAGTTGAGTGTAGACCGTAACCCTGTATCGTAACTCTTACTCGTCGAGGAAAATATCTGCAACATGAGACGTTGCAGCCGTGTAGGTCAGTATATTGAACGAACCGGCAAGATCACAATAAGAGAAAACAGATTGATAAAACTATTCTATATGCAATATGGCTTTGTGGCTCTGGGTCTGAGTTTTTTTTGCGTAAAAGCTAGTTTTATTTTCCCTACAACAAAGGAATTAACTGGAGTCTGTACTATGGAGTTTTCTATCATGACATGGTTCCGCCAACCGATGTCTCATAGCCCAAATCATCATAAGTTGCCCACAATTAAGTTATCAGTCCGGTGTTGAGAGTTCTGAGATAGATCCAAGTCCAGAGGCTCAAATTGTCCGTAACCGGGGACACGGCTAAACGATTAGGTTTTAACCCTCTGTAGAGGTTTGTACACTTTACCCGGAAGATTCGATCCCTCTTTTTATGTTCCCGCACTTCAGGGTGTTTGAGAACAAGATGACCGAAACATGGTCTTCCGAAGAGTTCCTCTGACCAATGTCCGGTGCTCATCCAATCCTACCGTAGTTCTACATCTGCTAGCACCGTCCCAGCCAGAGTCACCACTTAGGTCAACCAAGCCAGAGCCCATAGTGACTTGCGGTTGCACAGGTAAGCTTCCGAGCATGAAGTATTCTTCCGTCTCTTTGAGTCTGGGTGATGCTTTCCGCAAGATGTCATGGCGCTTCTCCATGCATCCCGGCCAACCACTGGTTTCTCCAGGGTGCCCGTCAACCGTCCTTCACCCAGTAGGGTGTATTGAATTCTTGTCTCGAGTCTCGAAATCTTGAGGAGTCCTGAAGATGCAGTCCTTGCCGGTGCCATCATGAAGTTGTCTCCATTGACATAGAGTCCTTCTTCACAACACTCTCATGCACTCATACCAAACCCCGTCTACTATAGTGTAGCATTAAAACTATGTAACGTCCCGAGTTTGGTAACAGGGGGATGGGTTTCTACCTCATGCATTGTCACAGCCCTAGAAATCTTTTGTAATTAGTGGCATTGCATCCATGCATTATTTTCATTTTCAATTAATCTTGAAATGGGGATGCTGAAACCCTAGCACCAAATGAATCCAACTAGGGTCAAAATAAAATCTTTTCCATTGCACTCAAAATGCCCTCTAAAAATGTTCAACAATTTTGGATTGAGGTGGAAGCATCTACAAAAAATGGTTTACATTTTTGCAGGACATCTTTGGGCTTTGAATTAATTCAAACATATTTGATTTGGAGCTATTTAAATGCTATATATATATATATATATTTTTAAGTGCTCAAAAAATGCTGGAAGTTTTTATGGGTCATTAGAATAACTCAGACAGCACCCCTAATTATTTCCAAGATTTTATTGAATGGTTTAGTATTTTACTAAACCAAAACAGAATAAGATAATAGAAAACAGAAACTAAATAAAAGAGAGAGAGAGAAGGACTAACCTGGAACTTACCTCGGCCCACCCACATGTGCGGCCTGCTGTTGAAGCCGGCCCAGCCCAGCCACCCCCCCTGCCAGTTGTCTTCCTCCTCTCACCAGAAGGCAGAGGAGAAGACAGCCACGGCGCCGCGGCGTGCCACGCCGGCAGCTGCCTTCCTGGCTGCCCCCTCGTCGCCCTGGACTCCCTCTGCGACGCCACGCTACCCCCCTGGATCCCCTTGACGCTTTCGCACTCTCCCTCGCCCTCATTCCCTTCTCCGTCTCTCTCTCACGCGCGCGACCGAACGCAGCCGTCGCCGCCGACGAGCTCCACCGCGGCCACTGCCTCCCCCTCGCTCCCTGGACATGCCCAAGAGCTCCGCCACTTTGTCCTCCACCTCCTCGATGAGCCACGAGGCCCCGGACGCGCTGCAACACCGCCACCGCCGCCTCCCTCTTCGTTCGGCCACCGAGATCGCCGGCGACCTCTCATCACCACCAGCCCCTCCCCGAGCTCGTCGAGGCCACCTCTGAACTCACGGTGAGCTCCTCTATCGATCCCCCTACTCCCATGCCCACTAGCTCATCGTAGCCCTCGTTTCCGTCGAGACCGAGACCTCACCGGCGCCGGACTTGTCGCCGTCGTCGTTTTGGTACGCCTCCGTCAAAACCGAGCGCGTCACTGCACTCAGTGCACCCCCAGGAGCACGTTTCACCCACCGGCTCCTCCTCCCATGCACCACAACGCCAAACCCGCAGATGCCCGAGCTGCTGCCACCGCTGAACCTCGTCGCCGGCCACTTTTACGGCCACCCCAGCTCCTACCACCATCCCAATGGATGCGCCTCACTCCCAGGAACCTGTAGGTGCAACCCACAGATCGAATGTTGCCCTGTAGAACATTTCCGAGCCGTCCCGCTGTCTCTGTCGTCGCCGGCGGCTAAACGCCGGCGACCCCTGCCACGTTGACCGGCATGGGTTGACCCCACTGCCCGGTTTGACCTCTCCCTCTCTCTCACTGACTTACGGGCCTCGCCTGACTAATTACTCTAGTTAGCGCTAATTAGCTAGTTAGTTTAGTTACTACAGTCGCTGACCAGTGGGCCCAGGCTAGTTAGTTAGGGCTAACTAACTTAGTTAGTTGACTGGGTCACTGACCAGTGGGTCCCACTGGTTAGGTTTGACCTGGTCGACGCCTTTGACCTGCTGACATCACCTTGACGTCATGCTGACGCGGTAATACATTTTCTGGATTTAGTTTAAATTATAATAATTCAGAAAATTCCAGAAAATGCCCAAAACTTCTAAAAATCATAGAAAATCAACCGTAACTCCAAATGAAATAAATTATAGATGAAAAATTATCAAAAAAATTCAAAGGAATCTGTTTATGGCATTTTCATGCATGTTTGAACAATGTTTTTCCTCTGTTTTGGACAAAACAAATAAATGGCATTTAACTAATCATATATGGAGTTTGAATTTGAATCTTGTATTCAAACCAACTTCATTTAATTGTGTTGCTAGTTGCATTAGCTCAATCAACAACATATTGCCATGTCATTATCATGCATCATGTTGTGCATTGCATTGATTGTGTTCCTTCTCTATTGCCGGTGATTGTCCCCTCTCGGTAGACGCTGCTCCGACGCTGTGATCGTTGACACTGATGAAGACTCAATGTTATCTTCAGAAGTGCCAGGCAAGCAAAACCCCCTTGTTCATTCCGATACAAACCCACTCTCTCGCTCCTGCTCTCTTTTTCTGCATTAGGACAACAACGATTCAACTGTTACTTGCTGCGGTAGCTGAACCCCTTTATCCTTTGCATGACCTGTCATTGCCACAGTAAATAGATGAGACCCACTAGCATGAGTAGGAGTTGTTTGAGCCCTGATGTGCCTACTCATTCATGCTTGTTTGTCATGCCTGCTACTGCTTAGAGTTGAGTCAGGTCTGAT